>NW_017263603.1:137807-346772 GCF_001500285.1 Mollisia scopiformis
CAGTTGAACCCGAAATGTAGTGACCTTTGAAGCTGGACAGAGTTGAGCGCGCTGTTTCCTCTGTGGAAGGACGACTGCCAGACGCGTCGGATAGATAATGTCCTCTGTAGCTGTAGCTGTTACAACAAACTGGCAAACCGGCAAGCCGGCAAGCCGCAGAGCCGACTGACCGACTATAGGATCTCGGACGATCCTGCAAACTTCACAACAATCATTGAAGGCACCAAGGCGCAACAGAACGGGGTGGCCGGGAGCGCCGATGATGGGCCGGGCCCAGCCCCGGCTCCCTTTGCCTTCGATGGATGGTGCTTTATTCGAAAAATTGGAGGCATTGAGAAAGTAAGGTTAAAAGTATTGGAATGCTTCGAAAAGACTTGGCAACGACTTATAAGCCAACAACAGCAAGCGAATTAACGATTATAGGTATTAATTGGAACAACAAGTCTAGCTGTAAAAAAAATCCGAAAAAAGATCGTGTGTTTGCCATGCTGTCCAAAAGATCGGTCATCTCCGTAACATTGGGCGCAAGTGAAAGAGCTGAAATCTTGGCTATGGAGGTGGGGTAATTTATAGATTTTTTGGTTTGGGGCTTAAGAAGGAGGGTTGTATTTGCTTTTCTTTTTGATAAGGTTGTGCAAAGATTCACTTGTCAATTTGTATTCTGTGTAGGCCTTTGATCTTTGCTGATTCAAGTCAGAACGATTCACCCTTTCCCGGTCCATTCAACTTCCTATTCAACTCTCTTCAATTCTCTTAAATACAAGTCTATAAATACTACCCATCTTCTTGCAGCAAACACCCCGATCTAACAACTCCAACTCCAACAATAACAACAACAACGCAACATGAGTCCCACCACCGCTCCCTCATCCGTGTGCTGCCCGAGGTTGAGGTCTCCGGGCCAAGCTAACTTCCTGTTGGATGGGGCTAGTGACTTTAGGACTGGTTGAGAAATGGGCAGTGAGAGGCTGGAAAGGAAGGGGATTGGTTGTCAAGTAAAACTTGTTGTCAACCAAGTTTTGCATTTGAAATACAAGTGGCAATACGAAGATAACGGCGCATGTCCGCCATGCCAAACAAAGTACAGCTGGTCCCATTGCGCTGCAAGTGGTTGTGAATTCCAAGCTTGCTTTTGGGGATTAAGCGGAGTGTATTTGTTTTTATATGTTATTTTCGATACGATATTTCACTGGAATCAAATCTGAATGCCGTGCACGTCATTGTTCTCTCTTTGTCAACGTCTGAGGATCATTCACCTCCTTCATAATTGGTCTACCTATTCTCACCATCTTCTTTATCCTCAGCTATAAATATCTCCACTCTTCCTTGTAAGAAAGACACACGCGAAGGGAATCGGTCAATTAAATGGGGGTTTCCAGTCGAGACTTTAATTCACTCGGTATAGCCGGGTTGTGTTGGCATTGCTTGCTCGCTCGATTACCCGGGGCTCTTGTAGAGAAGATAGGAAACAGGGAGAAGGGAGAAGGAATTATTGTCAAGAATAGCTTTGTTGTCGATTGAAGACATTTGGATATTGAGAAACCGAAGGGAGCAATTGAACAAGAAGAGCAGCTGCGACAAAATGCGCGGGTGGGCAATAGATTCCGTGTTTCATGACCAAAGATTCCTTTGCCGGGACTCCGTTGCGCGAACTCTCTTATTGCTTGCTTGTAACATAGAGGGGGAAAGGAAGTATTTATAGTCTTTTAGTGGAAGAAATACGAGAGAGATCTGGGCTAGCGGAGTTGGGTCGGACTTCACTCTTATCAGGTAATCTTTCTGCCAGATTCCTCGTCAAGTGCAGGAGATGGGTATGAAAACACGCTCTCTCTCTATCTTTGCAACAGAGTTCGAAAGAGAACTTTGAAGACCTAATGTACACAGACTTGCGTTGTTACCGGAGTTCTGGAATACTGTGGCTCAGCGTTTTGCAGCGTGGGTGGAGTTTGATCTGGTTAATGTGATGATTTGTATATGTTGCGAAAGTGAGAGAAAGGAGCAGGATTGAATTTTTGCCAAGTTAAGATACGCTGTCGATTATCATGTGTCGCTTTGAAAGCGGCCTGTTTAAGCAACGGCAATACAAAAAGATGGCTGAGAACTAAGACTCGGATAGGTGGTTCGCGGAGATCAGTGCACACGATAACCCTTTGCTTTCACTCAGGAATAAGTCAGCGACCGCCACACTTCAGAGTGGCTGGTTTGACTTCCATATTCCATTCTTACTTGGCTTAGATCTCAAGGACACGGGGAGGTATTTATATTTTCTGTAGGATACGGGAGAGAAGGGAGGATGGAAGGTTTGACTCACGGTCTGGTATATTGCTGGCAGTGACTACAATTCACCCTTGGGCTTGTTTCATATGACGAGCGCAGGCTAGAATTGGGGATATAAATACGACTGTTTCCCATGCCGAGAAACTAGGACTAAATCTTACGAGGCAATCGACTCATTCTATGTGTTGTTTCCGAAATTCAGTCTTGCTCGGGAGTCCTGCCGGGATCAAGTTTAGGCTGTTGATATTGACACGGAAGATAGAGGCAATAGAGAAATAGAAGTGAAAATTGTTTGTTGCCAAGTAGGAGGTAGTTGTCAAATGGAAAGGTTTGATTGAGTACGCAAGGCTGAACCAGAGAACTGGCAATTCAAAGATGAGGAAAGATTGAGAGATAAAATGTGAAAAGATTTCTGCATATAGAATAAAACGGTCTACATGCTGCTGAACATCGGGAGGGTTCCATTTCTTTTCTGCTCGGGTTGGTTTAAATCTTAATGTGGTATTAGGAGGTATTTATATCCAGTTGAGGCTAGAAATGTTGAAGTCGGGAAGCGATGCGGAGTATTAAATTCACTATTGCGCTGGAGCAACATATTCTCTCAAGTCCAGGTTGCTTTTGATAGTGCAGTGCTAGATTCACTCTTCGGAGAATTGAACAGTTTTCTGTTCCAAGCTTGGATTCCAGTCACTGAGATGGACGGTAGGGTATAAATAAGGCAATTTCGTCTTCTTTTGATATTCCACTGCAAAGAATCTAGGAAGGTGATGTTCCTCTCACGTCTTCAAGATCGAGTCTGCTGGTTGTAAGACACACATATTGACTTTCATATTTTCAAGTAGTCTATGGTGCGGCCGTGAGTCCAGCAATCCCGGTGACGACGATGGCTACGCGTAGAAAGATCTTGAGATTCTGCTATCATCGAGTTCGGGTTATCGTCAACTAAAACTCCCATCCAGGTTGGAAATAAATAAATGAAATAGTAGCAGAAATGTGGAACTGAGTCAGTTTTGGTAGAATTCAAATCATCAGAATCTCCTTTGGGATATGATACTCATATGATACTCGTAACCCACGAGGATCCGAAAGAGGGTAAGGCCGTCATAAAAGCTTTCAAGGTTTCTTATGTAAAGCTTAGATACTTTGAAGCCCGGCACTGGCTTCTCTCCATGATTTCTCTCTTGATTCGGGTGCTTTTGAAGAGCAATATTCATGGAAGCAGGTGGCGTATTTATATATGGTAAAGATTCGAAGAGTCATCATGAATGTAACTAATGAATTCTCCACCTTCGTTCCTACGTCATCGTCTCGTTACATCGTTGGAACTATCGATGATCTCCTACTTACAGCCCTCTTCCTTTTCTCTTAGAAAGTCCAGCTTGTTCATCAAGAGTATCAAGAATCACACATGCATAATCCGCCACTGCAGTGAGCACAGTCACTTCGCCCGTCGGATTTGCAAGCCCTCCGATGACACCCAACTCAAGACCTAGTAAGCTTGTCCCATATCTCGTCCACCCAGGGCCAGCAGAAGGATTCTTGGCGAATCCAGACCAGACGCCTTGCATGTAACTGCTGAGCTGGATCTGAGCAGTGGTTGCCCCAACGGTTGAGTAAGTGCCCCAGACCTGAGGAATTTCAGAGCTGTGCCATGCGCCTGCATTGGTAAACTTCTGTTCGTTGGGAATATCTGCGTTGTAGTAGTAGCGCCAGACATCATATCCATTATTTGCAGCTAAGGTAAAGAGTGATGCGGTTGGACAGGTGAAGACTAGATCTGTGATTACCCTACAAGGTTTCACTGGTCAGATTTGGTCCTGTTCATGGTTGAACTTGAGCACTGTATACTTACTGGCTAGCGAACACATTGACGGTATCAATGATGCCTGAGCCGTAAATCGAAGTGAGCGCATCCACCAGGAGTGAAATGTTGAGTCCAGTAACTTCATACACGATTTCTACAACGGTTGCACCGTTGCTGGGATCTAATCTTTGGATATATCAGTAGGGCATTTGATAGACGTTTTTGGAACCGAGAAACACACGAGCTCGTTTTCAAGAGACGGTAAGTTCAGGGATGAATCTCACTTACTCTGTAACAAACGGTGTGCCTTCGTTGGAGTTTGTACCGATGAGAAACGGCACCTTAGCAAAGGTACCTGCTTCAATTGCAGCATCAATAGTACTGGAATCCGCACACGTAACACCATCGTAGCCCGGCAAGAAACTCAGCGAGTTGTCTGATATGTACGTCTTGATTTCGGTAGCGCTTATTCCACGCATACATTCGAGCTGGGAAGCCGCAGTCGTACATCCAAATTCTGCGGCGACAGCGTCCCATCCGGTAGAATTGGCTCCAGCAGATGCAGCTTCGGATTCCATAATAGCTGATGCATAAGGGAGAGGATCTGGAGGGAGAGCTAGCAGCTGTTTAACAGCATAGCCACCTGAAGACTCTCCAAAGATCATGACTTGGTCTGGATCTCCACCAAAAGCATTGATATTGTCGTGGACCCATTGGAGAGCTAGGCGCTGATCGAGGAATGCGAGGTTTGATTCAGCAACACTTAACTCTGGCGAGTTGGGATAGCCAAAGACTGCGAACAGTCATTTCAGAAGTCTCCCACAAGCGTATCAGACATTCAAGAATCTGGATTTACGTACTATTATTACGATATCCTGAAGCCACTACCACCACGTCGTGGTTCACGGCCAGCGAGCTGCCATTGTAAATGAGGTCTCCTTCCCATCCGAATTGGGGAGCTCCCTACAAGGATTTAGATCAGATCTATCACAAGTCCTGTGAAGACGACGTACTCCATAAATCCAAAACATGACTGCTTTTGCATTGCTAGAGCTGGCATCTTGTGGTGCGAAAATATTAAGATACAAGCAATCCTCGCTTTCTTCTGGAGGCGGGCCTCCAGGATTATCGTACAGATACTCAAGAAAAGCTTGATCAGCGGCAGTACCTTTTCTTTGTCAGTGATTCAACTGTTAATATCAGACGGAGGTGTAACTTTACCAGAGAATTGCTGAATACAAGCCGGCTTAGATATCTGAGCTACGATTGGAGTCGGCCACGCACTTTGAGCGCTTGCTGGAGAGAACCGCTCTGGAGGGCTAGCGAAGGGAACACCCAAGTATGCATTGACCAAGCCAGTTACGGTTGGCTGATTAATGACACTTGTTGCAGTCCCAATAACAGTGCCAAGTGAAGGAACAGTGACCGTTGGATTGGCTGCCCGCTTAACCGGTGGTGCTGCTTCAACAATATAGCAGAAGCTGATAGCGAAAAGTATGTTGAGGGCAACCATGGTGCACCAGATGCTTGGGAGGGGAAAGGTGAATGCGGATAGCAGCTTGACTTTTGGCGCTGATTCTCGATGTGGTCTCGAGAGATGTCTCCAGAGTTTCACCAGCCCACTGCAACTCTAAGACCCAGTACAAAAGATCGACGACATATAATTTCTTGATCTTGGTACCCCGCAAGCTTCACGGGCATTGGATTCCCATCTCGGAAGCTCCCGAATGTAGGCCCCTGCTCGAACCTTCACCTATCAGGAACGATCTGCGAGGAGTAATCAAAATCGATATCCAATCACCGACGCAATGCATATGCCGGGAAATTCTCAATACCGAGGTGAAATTGCTTATCTTGAATCAATATTGCAGCATGTGCACGTAGAAGAAAGCCAATCCAACTCAGCTGCCGGCCTTGCGATCACGTGGGATGCTTCCCCTCCCGGCTCTTGTATAGATTGTTCTTTGAGTTGCTACATCTCAAGACTTGACTTGATTTCCAACTGATATTAGCTCTGGCCAACACGAATATCTATAATTCACGTTTGCTCATATATTAAGCTTCCTTAGCAGGCGAATCATTGATGGCACTCCTTCTCTCGTTAACTCCATTTGTGTCTTCAACTTCCTTCTTCTTCCTCAGATTCCTCCAGGGGAAGCAGCACGCAAGAATCAACGACATAGCCGAGAGTGCAGCAGACAAAATAAATGCATCGTGTAGACCTTTGATATACGCCGCTCGGATGCCTGGTAGTTGCGCGGCTGTGAATTTGGATTGTAAGTTAGTTGCTCCGACAGCAACGATCTGTGCAGCTGGGATGGAAGGAGCCGTTCTGGAGAGGGTTTTGAGAAGAATGTTTTGGAAAATTGATGTTGCTGCTGGCAGGATTATCGTACCGCCAGTGGATTGACCAACTGAATTATTCGTCAGCAATTTGAGCCCCTCTGATTCGAAGGTAAAAGAAAAGCACTTACAGATTACGACTGCTGTAGCAAGAGCTATGTCTTGAGGGTCCATGATAGCTTGTGTAACGATGATGGGAACCGTGAGGCCCGCGCCTATGCCGATCCCAGCGAGGACTTGATATCCGATCCATACGCTATGGCCAGCATCCGCGGAAACACTGATCCAAAGACCGGAGGCAACTGTACTTAAGATTCTGGACAGAATGATGAAGATGTTAAAGTGGCTAGTAACGCTAATGACAGTGCCCACTATGATTTGGAGCAGAGCTGTTCCTGTTAGTCGCTTGGGTTAGAAAGTGATTCGGTTTGACTCACTGATGGAGAGAATGAGTGGAACTTGTCGAATGCCCGATTCGATTACATCTGTCCCTTTGACCGCCTGGAAATATACTGGTAAGAGAAAAAGAAATATATAAAACACACCAGCAAGACTATTGCATCAGATTTACTAGTAGAAATTCGCCACTGGAAGGGGCATGCACAACAACTTACAAGAAACAGTACAGAGCCACCAAAACTATCATTCGGTTCTTGAGAACACTTCTCGGGAGGAAGGCTCTGTCCCCTTGGTAATACTCGCGGATAATAAAAGCCAAAGCTAATACGACAAAGCCAACCAACGTGCCCACCACATCTGCAGAAACCCATGGCTTCGTAGTACCGCCCCATTGCAACGCAAACATATAGCAGAGCATAGCGCCAATACTCAGTGCTACCCCAGGAAAATCCATCTGCAGAACCTTCTCCTTGAACGACACTCCCGTAACCTTGATATTCGAAGGTATGCGAAGAAACATGAGCACAAAAGCTGCTGCTACTCCACCACAAGGTAGATTGATGTAAAAGCTGCTCCGGAACCATGAATCAGTTTTCAAGGGTGAGACAAAGAGACTTGCGCATGCTTACTATCATCGCCAAGAAACTCGATCGGTCAATGCCCCGCCAATCAAAGGGCCAATCACGGATGCTACTGCGTATGCTGCAGACAAGAGGCCTGTGAGAGCTGGTCGCTGCTTGGCTGGGGCAGAGACACCAATTACAATATATGATCCAGAAAATGTGCCAGCGGCTCCAAGTCCCGTTATGGCGCGACCTGCAATGAATGTCGAACTATTAGGCGCCACAGCTATTGATCCTCAGCAAAATAACGTTTCAATCTTCTGGGGATATCGGCTGACCGCAAACCAGGCTTCCCAATTCAAAGGTGAAGATGCTAAGAAGGTAGATCAATTTGATGTCGAAGTATTTGAAAGCTTTGCCCCAGATTCCTTGAGTTGTGGCTACAGTCAAGAGTAAGACTGAGCTGTACCAGGCGACATCATCGAGAGCATAGAACTCGCTGGTGAGGTAGGATATTACGGTAGCAACGATCGTCTACATCAAGTGAGAATGAAGCACATTATGTCCGGATTGATTCGCTCACCAGATCAAGTGAAGCCTGCCAATTGCAGGAGACTTGTCAGCGAAGTCGAAAGACCTCTGAGAAAGATTTCGTACCAGAAAGATGCTAAGAATGACCGAGAAGGAAATAGCCAAAAGCTTCCATCCTGCCAATGTTGCAGCTTCTTCTGTAATCGCATCATCGTTGCCCAGAATATCTTCCGGTGTTCCGATCTGCCTGGGAGTTTCCGACTTCTCGTTCTGCGATTTCTCGGCGTCCGCAGAGATGGACATTGCGTTTTTATCAGACATGCACAAGAAACACAACGTGAAGCAATAGCACAACTCCGAAAACAAAGATCGTTACGAGGGACAGCAGAAGGTCAAAACCTTATACCATAACATGGAAACATGAAAGGCCGATGACTGTCGCAAATCATCCAACCAAGAAATTAATGAAATGGTCAACACGTTTATAACCAATGACAAGGACGCATACAAGCAGCGTTCTGTGCCTCCGTTCGTTGAAATTTACCAATCCCTTTGCTTAGCCGGATAAAAAAAGAGTCTTCTCATTGGAGCCGTGTACGATCTCCCAGAAAATCTCCACTTTTAACCCCACCAATTGGCATCGACACTGCGCCGCATTTTGTTGCAGTACTTACTTCCATCGTCTACCCAGTCCAACTCATCATTTGTCAATGTATTGGCTGAGAATCATGCCCCGTACGAGGAGGCTTTTCTTCAACATCAGTACAAGGTACTGTTCCTGAAAGGTTTCAAATTAATATCGATTACCACATCGGTAAGTGTAGGCTAGTCACCTAGTCTGTGTGCTTATTTTCACCCCGTCTGCATCATCCTCCAATTTTTTTATCTATAATCCAAGGTTATTTCTCAGCATCGAAAGTCATGGCAGCGGTCAATGATGCTCAGATCGCCAAATGGAAGGCTTATTTCGATCCCAAAATGTTCCCCGGAAACCTGAACATCGACAGAAGGAAGTGCAAACGAACTGTGCCCATGCAGGTTCTCAGTCTGGGAATGTCGCGGACCGGCACTGCGTGTAAGTGGTATATCAGTTCTTGAAATTCTGGACTCGACTAAGACGGCGTATAGCACTGAAAGTGGCTTTTCACATTCTGGGTTACCATGATGTCTTTCACAATCTGAATACGAGCCAGAACCTCCGCGAATGGGACATCTGGAATGAACTCGCACAGGCCAAATACGCAAAGGACCCAGATCCTTCGACAATAGATTGGAGAAAAGAATTCGATGGATTGCTGGGTCATTGCGAAGCAGTAACAGATACCCCACCAGCATACTTTGCGCCAGAACTTATTACCGCCTACCCAGAGGCTAAAGTGGTCATCGTGCAGCGAGATTTCGAGGCATGAGAGCAAAGTTACAAGCCTCTCCTTGAAGCCATGTGGAATCCTATCTACAAGGTCCTCGCCTTCCTCGATCCGCAGTGTGTGGGTAGAATTAGAAAGAGCATGAGGATCACCACCAAAGGCAAATGGCACGCAAGTAACAAAGAGGAGATGAGGATGAATCTACGAGCTGCATATTATGAGCATTATGATACTATTCGAGCGGTGACGCCTCCAGAAAGGCTACTCGAGTACGAACTGGGAAGTGGATGGGAGCCGTTGTGCAAGTTCCTCGGAAAGCCTGTTCCTAATGAACCTTTCCCTCGTGTGAATGAGAAAGCGGCGTTGAAGGAGTGGATTGCTATCACGACAAGGCGAAGCATGTTCAACGCTCTCAGGAGTATTGTAATCGTAGGTGGGAGTTTTGGGGCTGTAGTGTTTGGGCTTTATTACAAGCTCAAGAATTGAATTGCTTCCTGAGGAGTAGCTTGTTTCGAGAAAGCTTTTCACTTCGAGTGGATCAAGCTTGTGAGAAGCTGTATCTGATGATTGCATCGTTGCTCCGGTGAGCAGACGAAATAGCTTTGCGGTCGCGTTGGTGTGGTGAGATGCGTGGTTCGAAACGAAGTGGCTTGTACATTCCGACAGGGATAGCTCTTTGCGCACCGCAGGCGCCCTGGAATGCTGGAGTGTCTAATTTCATTTAACCAATGTACAAGCAACTGTCCCGTCTTTCATACTATCAGCCAAGTGGAAACGATATCAGCCACGATGAAAGTCCTTCCATTTTGCGTCTTCTGCCTCGCCCCAATCGCCCTGTAGGTATTGTCCATGTTCGAATTGAATCCTTTTTCCCATACCCCAGCTAACTTTCGTAGAGCACTTCCAGCCACCCCTCCTACTGCTCTGAAGGAGATAGCAGCACTCCGTAACCTTGTCAGAGAGCCAGTTGAGCTGCGGACTCTCAGGATACTTGCTCCTGATAGCGCGGAAAGCCAATTCGACTGGAGAGATGCGTCCCATGAAAGTCTTCCACCAAGAAATCGATATGCTGAGGATTCACAAGTCCTCTCCACAGAAAATCAGTATTTTAGAGCAAGGGAGGCATCCGATTCACAACTACGCTCGCCAGAGAATCAACATCTTGGAGCACCAGAAGCATTCAAGCCTCGATCCCGATCATCCAGGAAAGCAATCCCCAGCCGAGACTCTCCAAAAAAGGAACCCGCAGCCCAGGCTGACAGAGAAGGATCACGCAGGACAGTTGACTTGGATGTATTCGGGGGTAGAGGGGCGATAGACAGCTAGTGTGGGATAGTGGATACTGTGATGATGATGAAGTTAGGAATTGCGAAGCAGAAATTTTTCAATTCAACGTGCTGTGGGATCTCTACAAAATGACCAATGGACGCATGCGCAATGGTTTCATTCACTAGAGAAAGGCTTTACCGTTTTTGTTTGTCAAATCATAGTATTCAAATCGTTGCTTTTGATTCCCTATCCGTGCAGAGTCGGGAAGCATGAAGTTCTTCCAAAGCCTTTTCCAGTCTATCAATCTCTATCTAATTTTGCTTGTCCTCAAGAACAAAGCTTAATGCTACCAGATCTATAGTATATATTCCCAATCAAGGCCAAGTAAACATCCCCAAACCAAATGACACCATACTCCACGAGCACTACACGCTTACGATGATAACCAACAAGGTTGCAGGACCCAATACAAAGAATTACTCGTTTCTCGTATACACAGACTTCTGGCGCCAAACTGATCCATAACGCATGACTAGCATCGGCACAGGAATCAAAGCTAAGAAGATACCAGCCACGAGTACAAAACCATACCCCAGCCCAAGAGCATCTGTTAAAGGAGGAATGGCAAGTGGAAGCAGAGTTCCTCCCAAACAACGCGCAATGAGAATCATCGTCATTGCAGATGCCGAATACAATCCGAAAGCGTCGACGATGTATGAAGTTAGAGGCACCGAGAGGAACAACAAGGCGAATCCAAGCAGAGCGACAGCCAGGAGAATTACATAGACTGGCCAATGAGCATATGGTGCCCACCCATAGAGTGCCACAACGACTGGCATAAAAGTGGCTCCTCCAATCATGAATGGCAATCGAAATTCCGGCCGAGCGCCTCCGTGAGATTTTCCGAGCTTGATGTAGATATCATCAAGATAGAGATTACATGC
Source organism: Mollisia scopiformis (assembly GCF_001500285.1). Classification (NCBI taxonomy): domain Eukaryota; kingdom Fungi; phylum Ascomycota; class Leotiomycetes; order Helotiales; family Mollisiaceae; genus Mollisia; species Mollisia scopiformis. The sequence continues at coordinate 149,305 of NW_017263603.1, forward strand.
GACGATGCCAAACGATGCACCAACACCTTTCGAAGTCAGTATGACGCACGGATTTTTGGACTAGAATGCTTACTGAAGGCCAAGAATGAATACCCAATCAGAGCTGGAGAGAAGCCGTAGATGTCTTTCAGTATACCAGGGAGAGTTGTCGCTAGGACGTAGTATAGCGTGAAGACCAAACCTCCATAGAAAGCCATGATCTTGAGCACAAAAGAGTCCCACAACACAATCATTGGGCGTGCAATAGAAGTTCTTAATTCGGACCACCACAACGCCATTCCTCCGTTCTCTTCTTCCCAAGCACATTTTAGCGACTCATCCATAGTCTCCTCCCGCAAACGGGCAGCTCTTCTCTTCAAAATTGAGACTTTGTAAGTCTCACGAAGGAGGACGAGAAATAAGACCTCACAGACGATGGCAAGAATCGCACTCATCCAGAGGATCTTTCTCCATCCAATTGACTCTGCGATGGAGCCTCCAATGGCGGGGCCAATTGCCCCTCCGATCAGTGGAGAAAGCATGACGAGCGACATTGCTGAGCCTCGTAACTCGGATGGGTAGATGTCGCCTATGATAGCAGGATTGAGCACATTCGCAGCGACAGCGAGTCCAGTCAAGAAACGAGCTAGGATGAAAGTGTTTGCCGTCTGACTCAAGGCAGCCAGTAGAACTCCGAGGATGAAGATCATATTCGCCGCGTTGAACACAGGGTACCGTCCATAAATCTCTGATAGTGGTGCAATGAGAAGTGGCCCAGCTGCTTCTCCAAGTTCCCAGACGGTGACCAGGAGGATGCTTGCCGACTTGCTCTCTTTGCCCTGCAAATCAAAGACGATTCGTTCCGCAACTGGCACAACGCCAATACATGTGAATGTTCTGGTTCGAAGGTTAGCAATTAGATGAATTGAATGATCTGATTTAACTTACGTTGTGAAGGCCATGAAGCTCAATAAAGATATAACGCCGAGCTTGTATGCTTTCGACCACTCCAAAGGGTTGTCAATATCACCTTTTGGGTCGAAATCGACCACCGGTTGATCTGTCATGGGGCAATGACCTTGGTCGACATGGTGCAGCAAGGGTCTTTCCTCGTCCATGTTGAATGTGGTTGAGGAACTGCAGGAGAGAAAAATATCTTACAGTAGGTACTGGTCAAAGGTGGGGGCTTTGGTAAAATTGTTCGCTAGTAAAAATTTTGTTAACGCCGATGGACGAGGATTGCGATGAAGATTGTCAATAGAAACTTAGAGAGGTTTCAAAGTGAAGTTATATGCCAGAAATTCAGATCCAGAATGCTGATAAAGGTGGTACAAGGTTGTCATGGACAAAACATCCCCGCGCCCTTCCGCTGGTCGACGAACAAAGGCGCTGTGTGATTAATAACATGTGGGGATGCAACTGCCCTAACTAGCCAACTCTTCCCTCCAATACGCTAGCTTTGCGACATCAAGCATCAAAGTGAAGTCCAACAGCTGGCCAAAGATTGTTCCAAGACATCTCCAAGTATCGCTATACCATCTCAACGAAAACTGTATCACTACTCTCTCCTACGGCCCTTTTTAGCACTAATACCAATTCATCGATTCCACCGAAAAGCTGTACAATCGCATTCAAGAGAGCAACATATTTTCTGAGTCCTTCACCGAGACGATTCTTGACAAAGAGTCCCTCAGCACCGCTCACACCTTGCGCAACGGATTTCCTTGCAAGTTTCAAAGATCGAGAAAGCAACGGAGTTGGCAATACAGCAGGCAAGGGATCTCCAGACTTCAAAGCTTGTTCCAACACGAACATCACTGCCATCACCTCCGCGATCAATTCTTCATCTATTGCTCCTATAGAAGGAGTTATCTTTAATTTCTGGTCTTCCGGAAGCCGAACAGTGCACAGTAAGAGCTGGGTGACGCTTTGATTGAGTACCATGCAAAGCTGGCAAACTCGATTAAGGGTGCTTGAATCAAAGTTAGAAGTCGAGAACTCTAGCCTTGTGAGCTTGATGGGTCCTAAGATCGATAGCAAGACTTCTCCAGAAGACAACGCTTCAGTTTCGGCAACTTGGCGTAAGTCAAGCGCCGGATACTTCCAACTCGATACAAAGAGAGCATATCGGTCCCTTATACTCCCCAGGCTGGCCGCCAGTACTCGTCGGTAACGACGGTTAGCCGATGGAGGTCTTGGAAGAAAGTTGACAACGAGAGCGGCAGCAAATCCCACGAGGACGAGGATAATACGACGCCAGAATATGTCATAACCGACACCAGAGTTGCCGTAGCTTGGCATATGGGTGTTGATCCAACTGTAAGCAACAACAAGATAAGCCGTGGCAGCCATCATGATTCCGGCATTCATCAAAGCGGGAGATCTGAAGAGACGCCACCACATGAAGATGACAATTACGACAACCATAACTGCTGCCATGCCATATGGATTTCCAGGCCCATGACCAGCACCAATATACCATGCGACTATGCCAACAATTCCACCAATGATTGTGCCCATTGTCCGTACAAGAACTCCATACACTAGGTCTGCGGTGTAAGGCACCATGGAGAGTTGAGCCATTATGACAGCCCAGAGACCTTTCTCGCGATAGTAGAAGCCTGCGCTTGACTTGATGACAGCTGGAACTGTAAGTACAACGGTCACAATCAACACCCTTAGTGCATAGACTCCTTCTGTGCTGCTGAACCAATGTGTAACGTTGAGCAAAATCCGACCGATATTGCTTCTCTTACGACCGTTCGGTTTTCTCATAGAAGCTAATTGAGCTTGGGCTGATTTGGGTTCCACATTTTCGTCCATCTCCCCTTGGGATGTCGCCGATGTTAGATAAGCCTGGGTGTTGAGCTTTGTAATCGGGTTGGCAAGGAGGTCCTCTCGGGTATCGGTCCTAAAGATCCAATTCACGAGGCCCATGATGCGGGCTGGAAGCCACAGTCCAGTTCGTGTCCTCGTCGACTCTAGATTTACAACCCCGGAGAGCATGGCTTCCAGTGCATCTGAGAGCTGAAACAGGCGTTCCTCAAAAAGAAGACCCCACATCAAGCCCGACAGAGGTGGAGGGCCATCTGCTTCAATCTTCAAGAGACCATTGTCATCGAAAAGATGATCATGTGATTCCAGAAAGTGCTGAGCAGTCAGCCCCACAAACGTAGAGCGATGCTTGCTGAGTTCTTTCATGGTGGCTTGATGTTTCTGGAGCATCTCTACACTATCTTCTGACTTTTGGCGAGACTGTGACTGTGCTAGACCTTCAACAATGCTAGCCAAGGCCTCTTTGCAGGCTAAGATGAGGTTTTCGCTGGAGCTGGCCAAAGCATGTGCAGTCTTTTCCATTAGATCGTCACTAGTCGGATGGATCGACTTGATTCGAAACTCCGCAGCTCGGCTAATCTGGTGATGGCCAAGTTTGACTTCTGTTTTATTGTCGACAAGCTGAATTTCGGTAGTTCCGGCAGCTTTTGTTACTTCTTCATTCTTTTGTCTGTGTTCTTCCTTCACTCGATGTACCTCAAGTAAGCCTAGGAAAGAAATTACAATTCTGCGAAGAGGCTCCCTCAACGTCATCAGGTCTGCAGAGCTCCACTTTCCAATTGTTGCATCCATCGGCAGAAACGTCGAAGGCATCTCCAGTGCTTTGTAGCCCATTATGATTTGTAGCCTGGTTGTCATCAGTTTCTCGGCGTTCATGATGGCGCGAGGATTCTTGAAACTAACAAGAGATGCATCGAGAAAGCCAGGCATCGGTAAAAGTAGCTTTTTCATGCCATCCACAACTTCCGAAGACGCAGAAGTTGGAAAGACGAGGATGTTACACAGAAGACCAATTCCAGATGCAATAGCACATGAAATCGCGAATGACTTAGCAAGTAACCCGTCGAAGGTTGGAAGGAGGGGCGCAGAGGTGAGGAAGGCGTTGGAAACAATGACTGCGAGTAACTGTACGGCGACAAGCTTTGGAGCAGCAACACGAAGCCGAGCCTAGAATAATATCAGCTTCCATGTCTGCCTGGAGAAACACATAACTCGCCACCAAGTACACAAACAACCCCATCATGCAGAAATACGTGATCGTGACTCTCGTGTCGAGGAAGAATCCATTGAATATCTGCATCTGGATGTATTCGCTTGCACTTGTAGCTTGTCCCGTGCGGATGGCATCCCTCGTCATATTTTGCAGAAGAATCGATTTCTGTTCTAAGTCGGCATTTGATCGAGTTGTCAAGGCGACTTTCATGGTAATGACACCCCAAGCCCAGCTGAGACCAAGGCCGAGCATGATTGACACGGCAGCTATTAGTTGAATGAAGAGGATGTTGGATGGCGGAGCCAAGAACAAGACGATACTAGAGTTTCATGAGAAATGCAATAGAGGGTATTGGAATTGATACTCACCATCCAACGAAAGCTACAGGACCCAGTACTCTAAGAGTTGGATTAATGAGAATAAGGAGAGTTTGAATCCAAACGGCGAGAGAGCATTTGAAGAGCGTTTTGAGATCTTTGCCATTGAAATGATCGAGCCAGGCTGGGAGCTTCCTCGAAGACTCTGAATATTGGGTTGCATTGGTGAAGTAGGGATTACGAATGGCCTCTAGATCTGCCTCCTTTGGCACCTCACGCTCATCATTCTCTTTCTCAAACTTGTGCGAAGCTGGCAAAATCGAATCAGCCATAATAGTGCTGAACAGACAAACATTCAAAATGAACCGCGAGGACTAAGGAGTGAGCGTCATGTTGTGTACATGAGGGAAGTATAAATGAATCCCGAATGCAGCATCGTCTCGGCTCCTGCATGCAAGCCAGGGCCATGGTAAAGTTCTCTCGTATTCTCCTTTGGTGACTTGAGCGGCACGGCCTTATTGCATAGAATGAGGATGTGTCATCTGGTAGAAAGCTTCAAGGCTAGATAAAGAATTCTTGGCGAATGAGCACTGCAGCATCGTAAATTGGGAAAGAGCAATGCAGGTACGATGAATCAGTGGCTCCCAAGCTGTGAGATGCGGAGTGGCCACGAAAGATTTGTGGAGTCTCGGTGCAGCATCTGAAGTTGTCATTTCGCTACGCCGCAGACATTGAGGGGTGTGGTGAACAGATACGATCGTGAGAATAACCAATGCGACTTTTAGCTCCATGGTGGCTGAAAGCGTACCGTGCGAGTCGGATCCTTCGACGTATTGCTATGCGATGCGGGTTTTCATACTGGTGATAGACTGTTTGGAATGAATATAATATGAAAGTCACTCATTCTCAAAACTTCGCGTTTCCCAATATCAAATCGGCTGAACAGACTTTGTGAATATGCACAGTTGTCAATCATGTCAGACTCTGATTCCACCTACGAAGCGTATCGCTACAATCCGTCTCTTGGTGCGGCAGTAGCTTTTGTTGTCTTGTTTACATCGACAACGACTTTTCATTTGTATCAAATGATTAGGACGAGAACGTGGTATTTTATACCCTTCGTTGTTGGAGGTGCCTGTAAGCTTTCGCGCCTTTCGAGTCGCTTCAATCATCACTAGGCGCTAATCTTTACCTTCCAAAGTCGAATTCATAGGCTACATTGGACGAGCAATATCAAGTCAACAATCGCCAAATTGGACAATTGGGCCTTATCTTGTCCAGACACTCTTCCTTCTTCTTGCGCCAGCGCTTTTCTCGGCGAGTGTATACATACAACTGGGTCGCATTATCCTTCTTGTGGACGGAGAAGATCATTCAATAATCAAGAAGCGCTGGCTTACGAAGATCTTTGTGACTGGAGACGTGCTCTCCTTTCTAACGCAAGCAATTGGTAGATCAATCACCGTTGTCAATAACGTCCCGCCGCAAGCTAACGTTTACATCAGGCGGTAGTATCATGGCATCTGGTACATTGAGCGCCATGCACACTGGTGCACACATCATTGTTGGAGGACTTTTCATCCAAGTGGTTTTCTTCGGCCTCTTCATGGTCGTCGCCTTTGTCTTCGACTTCAAATTGCACAAATACCCGACCCCCGATCCCGCTATACCATCCCAGAAGCACCTCAAAACCTTGTACATTGCAAGCATTTTGATCATGATCAGGAGTTTGTTTCGAGTTGTTGAGTACATCGAGGGCAATAATGGATACTTGCTGCGTCATGAGTACTATTTGTATATCTCTGATGCAGTGCTGATGCTTGGGGTTATGGTTCTTTTCAATGTGATCCATCCTAGTGAGGTTCACGCGCTTCTTCGGGGAGGGAAAGTCAGCAAAGGGTTCAGGATGATCACTTTGAATACCAGTAAGCTTTCTTCGACATCTTCTGATGAGACTGGTGTAGTTTAGAAAAAGAGGATGGAAAAGCATACAGTAAAGAGGAATTGTGTCTTTGTATACCAGGTAAATAGATCAATTGGGCTGCATCAATAGTCTATAACAACCAGAGTATCCAATGCTCCCATCTCGCTCCAACCCTACAATGAATGGTTTGAAGCAAATGCCTCCTCATCCCGTGCATGTACCAGATGTGATCCACTGGATTCAGTAGTAGAGAATAATGTGCAAGTACCACCAGTGCCTCTGGCACCAGTGCGGTCACCATGGCAAGAAACGCTTCTGGTACTCTGATCGGCCATCCTAATGCTATTGATATGAGATCAACCAGCCATTCACTACTTGACGATATCACAAGCCCGTAACCTTCATGCAGTAAGCCCAAGGTCTCGTTGAACGCTGCGACTTCTACCTCACTAAATCTGGCAGACGATGCAGTCCAAAGAGAGCTGAGTGAGCTCAATTTTGAAGTCACATCGGGGCTGATCTGCTTTGCAAGCTCGCGGTCCATAGCGAAAGAGTACAACATTACGCCAAGAGATCCTCTCGCAATCCACTCCCCGGCAGTATTCAACAAAGTTTGCACCCCACGAAGAAGACTTGACCATCCGACTGTTAGTCTTTCCCCAGTGATTGCCTTGTCCGAGAAAAAAAGATCAGCTGTTTGGTCGGAGGATGCCCAAGTATAAACGACAATGATCGACGAGTAAGCAAAACACGCATCGCAGTTCTGTGGTGATAAATCCAACATGGTAGATTGGAACATCCTCAAACCAATATCATGATGCATCGAAGCCTCGGCATGGAGCGAGGCTACACGATCTGGTTGTAAGCGTGCAAGGTGCATTGCAGAAAAAGCCATGATGCCATGGAGGAGAAAATGGTGGGTAAATGCAATTCGAGGGACGACTTGTTGCCAAAGCAAATGACGTTCAGGAATAGTCGAGACTGTGAAGCATGTTGTTCCAGTGTAAAAGTGGAGCAGTTCCAGTTCCTTCACTCCAAATAGTGGCGTGCTAATTTCCTGATGAAGTTCGGGAATCGATACTCGCGGTGATTTTGAGGTCTCGCGTGAAAATCTTCCGATCCTGAAGTCGGAGACTTGAGAAGATGTTGACGAGGTTGCGCCAGTATCTAGGTCCGAAGATGTACCAGGTACGTCGAGGTATGAACAAGCCAATGGATTCTTCTTACAACGACCACAAGAAGGCTTGACTTCATACACTATAAATGTGTCAGACTTAGTCAATGTAAAATGGTTGTGATATGTTCGAAACTTGAACAAATGAGAAGATGGTTCCATTCAGGAGCTGCAACATACAATGTCCGAGATCAATGTGGGGTAGTAACAGACCTTGACCTTCTTTGACTTGCATTGTTGGCAGCCCAATCGAGACTTGCGATGCGGTCTTCTCGTACCCGATCCTGTACAAGCCGCCAACATTTCTACTATTCTGGCATCCCTTTTCAGGACTGATTGAGTTGTCCTAACGAGAGAATGAAGCAAGTCGGGATCCTATGTCGCACTGTAATGAATCCTTGTCATGTCTCCGATCACCTAAGCTGAGAAAATGCGAGTATGAAAGTTCGAGGGAAATCGCTCTTGAAGTTCTCAGGCTGCTGTCAAAGAATTCGCCGTCGCAGATACAGATTCACCGCTATGGCTGCTGACAGAGACAGTAAGCATGCTGTAGCGCTGCGGCGTTCACCAAAGACCCCAGTACTGCTCCGCTGTGACAATTTCACGGCGCCGTGATACGCTGCCAAAAAGATGCTTAACTCCACTCCGGACATGTGTTATTTCCGATTTTGAATCCCACCAAAGATCTTCGGTGATCGGATCTGCACCAAGGTCCACTGCACAAAGGCTTTATCATTGTCTATAAATATATAAGTATGGTTTATATAAGACTGTGAAGCTGTTCCATTTCTATCAAACAACAAGTAGAGGCAGGCATTTCGAAGTTATGAGATAACAGCCACCACCACCGCTGACAGATGATGAAGTAAGGCTCCCTCATGAAGATTTCGGTTCGAACCCTGCTACTTTGCAGCATTTGCCATAAATAGTTGTTATTACTGTATCTCAATATATGTTTTTCCGTCAAGACATGTGTTGATACCAACACACCAGGACATTCGCTCGGGGCAGTGTCACTAGTCGTCCAGGGGCTCGCTTAAGAAATTGGTGTGACCAAAACAATTTACAATTGGAATACAATGCGGGCATATTCCTTCCTTATAGTTCTAGTACAAAATCCGTCCTTGTATCTGTTCAGCTCTTCTTCCCCTCTTATTTAAATGTCCAGTCTTCTCTCTCTAGATTATGAAATGATTCCTTTATTCCTAGAATTGAGCTTCGGGGGCAAGGCACCTCGTATCCGTCATTGCACTGCTTTCGTTACTCTTCTGATATGTACTCGGTATCCTAGGGCACGCCATGTACGGAAATGCACAGCAGTTTTTCGATTCCTGGTTTCATTTGACTAAATCCTCATCGTTGATGGCCAACAATTCGTCTTCATCCTCGTCATAGAATGTCTGTCTGGTAAGCAGTCTTGCCCTAGCAGAATCCGCAAGTTCTCCCACAATCCCATCTGTTGTGAAAAGTACCTTGATGATGCGCTCACCTCCCGATGCCTTTGCTACAGCCTCGCACAAAATAGTGACGAAGTCTTTCAAGCTTTTTCGAACCAATCCACTCAGATTTCTGCCACCGAAGAGTTGCAATCCGTCCACAATACAGAATTGCAAGCGAGGTCCAACTGTGATAAGATCTGCTAGGAGGTGGATCGCTTCTGGAAGTGATGAGACGTTCTCGTTCAACTTTTGAAAGCGAGCAGTTGAGAAGTCACGTTCCACAAGCTCTGGCTCTAGCCTCTCTGGCAACACCTTCGCCGCTTGATATATGAACGCGTAAGTCATCTTGAGGAACTCCTTCTCTGCATTCCAGGTTCTCCAATGTTTTGGATCGTACTGGCAGAAGTCTACCATAGCGGGAATTTCGACCCGTCTAAGATTCCCCAAAATGAATGCCGATATGAGAGTGCTCTGACTCGGTAGAGATGTCCCACTCGGACCTTCAATCCACAGAGCTTCAGAACGATCGCTTGTGATCCATCTGTGGACTGTAGCAGAGATATCGGTATTAACATCGATAGATCGGCCGAGCTCAACCAGTTTATCCACATCCTCCGCGGCTTGGAGATACGGCCTAAAAGCCTCGACGTCTCTCATGATGCTATCTCTTGTCCACTTCGGGGCTGCAGCAATAAGTGAAACAACATCTTCTGGGGCCACGTCTTTCGTTCCTTCGAATGCTTGCAATTTTGAGGCTGGAAGAGGTGGAGGTCCCATTAATCGATTCGATTGCAAGGAGAACTCATTGAATTTTCTGTCAATGTCCTTTTTCATTTTCACCTGAGCCTTGAACGTTGATTGCATGATAGTGCCGAGCGCCATGAGCTGCCGGGTATTCAACTCTCTGGTCATGCGTGCATCTTCGTCCTTGACCCGTTGTGTGTATTGAGAGAGGGTTTTCAGGGTTCCTTGAACTGTCGTTTCCAAAAACGAGCTGCCAAAAGACTTCGAAAAGCGGGTCCATGACGATTGGTACCATTCGCGCATGACGGAGATGAGGAAGCCAAACAACTCATAGTAAAACAAAGCAATGTGATATTTGATATACATTGATCTGGGATGAAGGCTAACAGCGAAGAAGAACGAGCGCACTTGATCCGATATCTCGTCAAGACTATCCGAGATCTCATTCGCTATTTTCTCATGGGTGGCCGTTGCCTTTCGAATACGGATCAGTTTTTTGCACTCGGCTTGAGGTTGGTTCATACCTTGACTATTGCCGAGAACGCACCTGTGAACACGCTCGTGTACTTGTCGCCGCTAGGTAATAAGTCGAAGAGATAGTTGTGGTCATCCAGACATTGGATACTCTTGGTGAAAAAGGCTTTCACTTTTCCAACCTTTGAACTTTGGTCCTTCTGAATTTTGCTTTGCGCACTGTATATAGCAGATCGCACGATGTTCATATCGGGCTTTGAGGTCGCCGCCACCTTGCTGTCGTCCACAAGCTTGAGTTTGGTGGAGAATTTCACCCATGTCGTCTGCAGCTCGAGGCTCTTTGATTCCAGATCCAGAAGCTTCGTGGCACAGATTGATTCATAACTTCACAATGCTGATTAGAATATTATCGATACAGGGATACCAGTGTAATCCCACTTCACTCACAACTTTGTGTTAATCGCATCGTCTCCTAAGAGGTTCATTACTGCATCTTCTGCCAGGAACTTTCCCTTCTTTTCTCGCTCGATATCTGCGTCTACCTTTGCTGCCAGCCCTTGTGACAGGGGCTCATCGGACATTTCATCGCGGACAATCTCACTGTATCGGCGTACGAGATATAGATTCTCGGCATCATCTTGAGAAGTCGTCATCTTGCGGACAGATGTCGCAGAAAACTAGCCTCACGGCGAGTTGGAATATTATAGATAAGTGTGCGATGCGACCCAGAAATCGCGTGGAAGTAGCACACACAGCTCACAGCCTCTCAGTCTTCATCGACCGATGAGAAAAAGGTGTGAGCGATCTGTACTCGGTCGAAGGACTTCGTACAGCATGCTAAGTCCTCTCTTGCATGATCATACGCACGGATTCTTGCGGGTGTGCAGGGCAGGGCAGGAGGATCACATAAGCGGATCGACTCTTTGGTGCAGTTGTTCAGCCCACTTTAATTCCGAAATTGAATAACGCTCAATAGGTTCTCCACTTTCTTGACATTCCAATCAAAAGCCCTGAAGCTGCAGTATTTGTGGGGCTGAGCATTGCTGGCAATGGCCCCCAAATTGCATTTACAGACCCCAACTCAGTCACCCGCAGGAGAGAATGATTTTTCTTTGGTCATTCAAAAGCCGCCTCGCCCCTGGTGTGTTTAAGAGGATCATATCCATGCTATAATACTACAGGCATGTTGATTACCGGCCGTGAGATAGGAGTTTGTTTCGCCGCCAGAGCCTCGAGGAGCTGAACGAGGGGAAAGCTGCGGTATACCCACAAGGATGGACGCAGGCGCCCGCCTCTTCTGCATTTGAGGCTCACCCGAGTGAGGATGGGGTTATTATCAGCAAGTGACCTCCTTCATGGTTCTCGAGCCAACCCGCTTCTCTTCTTTCTTACATCTCGCGCATCTATTCTTGTCCCTACTCGATTGTAAACTTCACTTTACACTTCGATGTCCCAAGCGTAAGTGCAAATTCCCCAAAGCTTCAAGGCCTCATAATGTGACAGCAATGATGACAACCTAATCTGTAGCTGAAGTCGCAGCCTCGTCTACCCTAGCTGTCCATGCCGCCCGAATCACCAGAAATGGCGTATGCCTATCGATCGGGATCAGAGCTTACACCAGGGCCAACTCCACGGAAAGTACCAGGAAGCCCAAGAACCATGAACTACATACACCAGGAATCGTCCAGTTCAATCACGCTCAGTGAGGACAACTCTGTGGATGGTAACACACCAAGCACTGCACCATCTACTACAACAGGCATCTCGGTAGCCCCGTCCCGTCCAGACGTCAAGATCAAATACTCGCTCGAGGTATACGATCCAAACACACGGGAATCGCTGTCGCTCAATCAAAATGACGAACCTTTTGAATTCCCTACCAGCTCTGGCGAGGTCAGCGGTACCCAGGTTGCTACTTCAGACCCTCCTGCAATCTTTGAGATCGTCACAGCTGCCACTGGTTATGACAGACGAAAGCGCAAGGGAGACGATTTCTTCGAGATGATGGGTATGGGGAATGATGACATGTCGACGGTCCAGCTCGATGAGCCATTGAAACTGGAGCACATCAAGATCAATAGGTTGAACGAGACAAGGATGGAAATTCATTCTTCGTTGCTAATTGAGGCTATCAAAGAAGTTGTCGACTACTATCCCAAGTACATCTGAATCCTTGCCACAACATGGATTTCATCTAACTTTTCACAGCCAAAATCTGATGGGCGATGTCTTGATCATCCATAAACCGTACTGGGTTCTGATTCACCACGAGAAGGAATTGAAAGAGAATCTCGCAAACCTTCTCGAAGAAGCCAAAGATCCTGCAGTCGAGGAAGTGGAAACGATTACAAAGAAAGCCGATCATCTCAAAGTGATGCTAGATTTCGTTCAACCCGAGATAGATCGATTGGTTCCTGCCATTGAGCGCCGACTCCAAAAAAAAATCCCTACCATCACCTTCGACTCGCTTTGGTATCTTCTCAAGCCTGGAACGTTTGCTTATTGCCAATTCGACAACGAATGGATTGGCTGTGTCATCATGCGAGTGAAGGGAAAGGTCGGCAAAACTTCCGAGATCTCTAGATGGAATGTACTTGTCTGGTTCCTTGACTACAAGCATGATCTTTCTCGAGCATACACTGAGTCGAAAGATGAAAAGAAGCACGTCATTCATCGATTCGAAGGAGAGCAAGATGTCATGTCGCTCAAGGTGATCCCGAGAGAGTTGTGGGATGCTGTCGATGGTGGCGCGAGACGAGCACAATTCGAGGCTCGAGGTCTTCGGAAGATACAGTTATTGTCATGTGGACACAAGCAAGTGAATTACAAGGGAGAGTCGCTCGAGACTAAGAAACGAATGGTAAGAGTTCTTCTAGCTGGATCGCCAGGATGGTTGAATGCTGAATTGCCCCTAGTACCACAACAGACTTATCCTCGATGACTGTCAAGGTCTTGACACGTATGATATGCCCAATACCCTGTGGAAATGGAGTATCAACGAAGACCTTAAAGATGACTCGTGGATGAATTCACATGGCGACCCTATCACGAGTCGGAAATTGTCAAAGCTTGCACAGCTGGTCATACTTGAGGACAATGACGCCAAGAAAGTCACTAAAGACCAATGCTTCTTGATAAATCCCAGCATGTTATGCTTTGCGCTTAACATCAAGTCTTGGTGTAAGCTCACTCCACTACGTGCCCATGAAGTAACAGCCTTTGTAGAACAGAGTTGTAACTGACGTTACATTCTAGACATGGCACACGTCGAACGCATACACGAAATGGAACCAGATCTGTCTCCAGTTATGCCTGTCATGGAAGAGTCTCACCTCCAGATTATCAGAGCTCTCTCGGACAGCCAGATCAAGTCCAAGCCGGCATGGGCTGCGGACTCGATACAAAACAAGGGTAAAGGTGTCATCATACTTCTTCATGGTAAGCAAGCTCGCTGGAAGATACACGGGCAGACTAATGAGACTTCCTAGGACCTCCTGGCGTTGGAAAGACATATTCAGTTGGTAAGCCTTGGTTTGCTCCTTGCTTCAGACAATGAGACTGACTTCAATGAATAGAATGTACTGCAGTAGCCACTGGCCGGCCACTCCTCGCCTTGACTATCGCAGATATTGGCATCCAAGAAGACAGCATTGAAAGCGAACTTGCGTCCTGGTTCTATCTTGCAGAACGATGGAAGGCAGTCTTGCTGATCGATGAGGCTGATATCTTCCTTGAGAGACGCAAACATACAGATCTTGCCCGCAACGGCATCGTGTCCGGTAAGTCTTCACCTCCATTTCAAACACGACGATCTTCGCTCAAATAACTTCAGCATTTCTTCGAAAGATGGAATACTTCAGTGGCCTCCTGTTCCTCACCACCAACCGCGTCGGTCACATCGACGAGGCCTTCATGTCTCGCGTACACGTCGTGATCGGCTATCCTCAACTTGACGACGAGAAACGCCGCAAGATCTGGCAAGGCTTCTTGGACAAGATGAGGATCGACACCGGTGGCCAAATCAGACTTAGCAACTCCGCAAAACAATTCGTTCTTCAGGGCGAGGAGAGTCTGAAGATCAAGCTCAATGGACGAGAGATCCGCAATGCTCTTCAGACTGCGATTGCGTTGGCTGAGTTTGAGGCGAAGGATGATCCGGATTATAAGGAAGGTGAGATGATCAAGGTGGAGAAGGAACATTTCGAGAGGGTGCTTCATTTGAGTCGTTCGTTCCGCGATTATCTCGACTCGATTAGGAAAGACACGGCGGAGGCACGAGCTTCGAATTATTATGGACGGAATGATTATAATGATGGCGACGAATATGACCACCGCTTGGGTGGCAAGTGATTCTATAGAGTTTCGAAGAGCAGGGAGCATGTGTATGCAGAAGACTTTGATAGATTCAATACATCGCAACTTTTGTTTATGCTTCGATGTGGTATGTACCCTATTTCCGACAGTATATGAACAATCTGCCCACTCGCCGCTTTCCATGTTTGAAAAGGAGACCAGCACGGTGATTCTGCAACCACAGCCAAAGATCCAGCTCGTGCAATTAATAATCCGCAGAGCGCAATGTCAGCAATGATTTCACGGAGCGAAGCTTCTTCTCAAGAACTGCCGACTCCGGGCTTGTGGATTTTGGATGATATCTCTGCCTGAACTTGGAGATTAAGCGAGACCCTGGTGCAGAAAGGGGACCGAAAGCGAGCCGAGACCGACCACATTATTGGAACTCGCTTCTGCAGGACATCGCCAGGTACGAGATATATATTGGTTCTACATTGAGTTCTTTGAAATGCTGCGATTAAGCTTCATGGCTAAAAACTGCACGTAATGTACACGTATATTTAGGCAACTGCACCTGTGGTGGAGCAAATGAAGCTGTTGATTGAACGAAGAGATGGAATAACGCTGAATATCTGGTGCTATAAGAACTGAAGTACACACCCAGGTATCTACCATATCGATCATACCTAATCTTCACTACGCGGATCCAAAACATCAATTCCACGAGTTCTCGAACAATGCGTTTCCTCTTCCTCACCGAGGCTCTAGCCTTCACATCACTAGCCACAGCCCACCTCATTCCCCGCCAAGCCCCAGCAAGCGTCTACAAAGGCAGCGGCTGGATCGAATTTCTCGTCGTCCGTTCCAACGGAGACCTCCTAGTCAATCACCTCGACAAGCCAGAAATCTGGTCCCTTGACTCCACAACCAAAGCGGCGACAAAACTCGCGACTTTCGCCAACGCCACCAGCACTACTGGAATCACCGAATATGCTCCTGATCAATTCGCGGTCGTGACAGGCAGCTTTAATATAACGAACATTTCGTACACTCAAGGGTCGTGGGGAGTGTGGAAGGTTGATTTGAGTGGGGCGACTCCTAAGACAACGCTTGTGAAGGAGGTTCCCGAATCCAATTTTTGGATTGGGATTACGCCTTTCAATAACGATACCGTGTTCATCGCTGATGCGGGGAAGGGAGCGATTTACAAAATGACGCTTTCGACTGGGAATTATAGCATGATTCTTCAGGATCCGACGATGATAGCGCCCAGCGGATCGCTGATCACGGAGGGTATTCATGGGATTGTGTACAATAATGGGTACGTGTACTACAGCAACACATTTGGGAACGGATTCTACAAAGTGAAGATCGATGCTACGACGGGGAAGACCATTGGTGCCCCGATCGCAGTTGTACCATCGATGTCGAATCCGGAGGGCTTTACTTTTGGGCCTGATGGTTCGGCCTACGTTTGTTCTGTTGGAAACAAGAATATTGCAAAGATCACTCCCTCGGGGAATATGACGACGATTACTGATGCATCTGGTTGCTCTTCTGTTGCGTTTGGGAGGACGGCGAAAGATAAAAGTACCTTGTACATTTCAACCAGCACTGGTGCTGTTCTGTCAACGACTATCAGCTAAATAGTAAACATGGGCGTGGGTATCGGAAATGGTGGTCAGATGGGTCAGAGCTGAAAACGTAATTGTAGATATTAATTCAAAGGCGCTTGTGAAAAGGGAACAATCAATTGGCAGCTCCAGGCGACCTAGACACAACGCGTTGACAGTGAATGTAAACCAGAAGAAGCAACGATGCGCAGCAAGTGAAAAGAAACATCGTAAGTAATTGTCGATATCAAGCAAGATCATGGATCGAGACGGTCTGGCAATAGTCGCAATGTATAAGACAAAGACCATAGTCAGCAGCACGATGAAGAGAGGAAAGAGTTGTGGTCGAGGGTATTGTACGAAGAGGACGCTTTCCTGGCTAGGGACTTACCAGTGACGGAGGCCCAGCGTGTTCAGCCCTAAAGCCAGCCGCTAGGGGCAAACGAGGCTGGCGAATGACGAGCCAGAGCGCTAGAGTTTCACCACAGCCGAGTGTTCCGGGCATCAGATCTGACACTTCACGATAAACATCATTCCTTCATACCCATCACTTGAACCATTCTCCTCTCATAATAAAAAGTAAATACATTTTCCCCTTATATCCAAGATGATAACTCCCCTCCCCTACACCCTCCACACCCGCTACCGCTCCATCGCCCTCGCCTGGACCGTCATCCTCATCCCGCCCACCATCCTCAACATCGGCCTCTTCTACGACCTCTGGTTCGGCACCTCTCTCGATCGAATCCTCGGTCCGTCCCTTCCCTCCCCGTCCCCTCCCTTTCACCGTCATCTAACACGTGACAGTCCTCACGCTCCCGACCGGCATCCTGGGAATCTTCACCATAATCGCCATCATAGAACGGATCTACAAACTCACCAAATCCTCCCCGGAATATAGACCTTTAAACGGGTCTCGATTTTCTCTAGATGTTTTTCAATGGGGATATTTCGGTGCTCTGATCTTGATTTCGGCGTTAATTTCTTCTGCTCTTGCACGCGGGGATGTGGATGCGGATGGGCATGAGTTGCAGATTAGATTAGTGTCTCTACCTGCTGCTTTGTTGATGTTTTTCTTGGCTGTGTTGACTCTTTTGTCGTTGGTTCTTAATGGGGTTGGGGTGAAGCTTCCGTTCCGGTTTGGGAGTGTGGAGAAGGGGAACGTGGTGAGGCCGGCGGTGTTTTATATTGTGGAGGATGTGGTGGCGGTTGATGGGAATGGGGGAGTGGAGTTTAGGGAGAAGTGGGGGGAGAGGTATGAGGGAAGTGTGGTGTTTAGAAAGATGGTTTTGGAGGTTAGTGTTGTGTGGATGGTGGCGTTTTTTGTGTTGAGTGGAGGTAAGTTGAAGTTATTTCGTTTTCCCTTTGAGGTCGTTGTCGAGGAATGGTTCGACTTGTTGTCAATATACGCGGTGCTGATTTGTTGTAGTGTTCACGGTACTAGTTATGTGGCTGCCAGTAGAGGCAGTCTATGCCGTAGGGTGGGCTGGGCCATTTCCTATCGCGGGCTTGATGGCTGTTTGGACGATCTACTACGTCAAGGCTATGTTGAAGGCGGAGAAAGAGGCTGAGGGAGGGTCAGTAGAGAACGGGAATGTCAACGGGAATGGACAGGCTCCTAGACAAGGTGGAAATGAGACGACTCCATTGTTAGATAGAGCTTAGGGTAGCAAACGCAATTTGTGCAACTTGCGCGATTCGCGCTGGTTGCGCCATCTGCGCTACCTGCGCTGTTCGCGCTGTCATCGCACTTTTCATCGACCCAATATCTCTTTAGACGTTCAGAAATATTCCTTGCTATAAACATTACACTACTCAGTATGCCATCCCATTTCAAATATCCAAGAAAGCCCAACTCCCAATTTCAACCCCATTACATCACCGTACACCCACAACAACAACAAGCCGCCGTACAACCTGCGCAAAACCCCAACGCAGCATCCTCCTTGCTACTCCTCCCCTGATTCACCACCACCACAGTCGTCTTCCCATTCGGTCCTTGTCCTTGCCCTTGACCTTGGTTGTAGTAGCCCGGTTGTTGTTGGGATTGATACACAGGTTCTGGAGCTTGATGGACGTGTTGCGGACGTTCCCAAGGTGACTTTGGGGGTTCGGGTGTCCAGGTTGGTTGTTGAGGTTCGAGGTGGATGGGTTGTTGGTTGGAGTAGGGGTGGCCGGGTTGAGGGGAGGGAGATTGATAGTAATCTGCTGCTGCCATTTTGAGGGGGGTTTTTGGGGTTTGATGTTGAGCTTGAATTTTGTGGACTGCTGGTTTGAGTTGAGGATCGTTGGAGAAAGATGTCCGAGGAAGAGGAGAATATGGTGTGACGAGGCTGCGCCTTGATTTGTGCCTTGTGCCTGGTTCTGAGAAGGAGTGGTTTTCTGACTCGATTATCTTTGACTCCAATACCGCAAACGCATTCACTCAGCAAATTCCAACAAAATCAGAACGTCAAAAATAAACTAGAAAGAGAAACACAAAATAAAAAACGACAGGAATGTGGTCACATCTTAAACTGTGCCGCCCTCATTTCACTCAACGAGGCTGAGCCAAGCATTTCTTCCTTCAGAAGCACGCCCCAATTCGATCGTGGCGCAGACCCACCTTCACGATATTGAGCCAATTGAACGGTTGAGAGATGAAATGTTCCAGAGGTATGCGGGGAGTAAGGTTGAATATGTTTCATGTGGCGCCCTGTGAGACATGGATATGTGCAGGAAAAGTTGGTTCATCGGCAACTCGTGAATTCGGTTGGGTTGTCGGTCGGTCACCCGTGGATTGGCCTCAAATATCGGACGAGTCAGGACCGGATGAAGGACGGCAGAGGAGTCGAAGAAAGCAAGAGTAGTGATGCGCAACATGGAACGAAATTTGGCGATGCTCTCCTAGTAAAAGTTTTGTTGCAATTGCCACTTACAACTTCCACCACATTGGATCTCATTGATACCGCTGATGGATCCTCGTCGATACATCTGACTTAACAATTCGACGATTGCTTCGAACAACAAGTCCATCTGGGGTTGCAAAAAGCAGATTACTACTTTACACCTGGTGACATAAATTTCGAGTCTCATTGAGGAGGTCCCTCGCGACTACCTTGTCCAAATCACTCTGATCGACTTCGTAAGATCTCAGGAGGCATTCCAATTTCTCTTGAAAATGGGCAGAAATTCGATGTACAGAGAACAGAAATGCAATTGTAACGGGATCTGTAATCCTCCGAAGGAGTAGCTAGCAAGTCAACAGCGCATACAGAACCCCAAAACGAAGAACAGAGTAGCTGAACGTCCTCGCAATCGACAGACGTGTCAAGAACACGTATCGACTTCGATCACAATAGTGCGTGTTTCCAGGACTTCTATGCTTTTATTGCTAGGTTGACTCGATGTATGTGGTGTTGTGGATACTTCAAACAATGCTTTGTGGGAGCAAGATGCGAATATGTTGGACGGTCGAATTCCAGTGCTGGAGACTTGGCTGAAGATTGCGGGGAAACAGGTTTTCGTCCAAACGAGAGAGGGGAGATGGAGATGGAGATTGGAGGAAATGGGAAAGAATGATGGGAATCGGGATGTCAGATGAGACGAAGAAACGCATAGAGACTTGGTGGGGTTGATGCAGGGGTTGGCCGGAGGCGAGGAAATACTCCGAGATATAAATCGTTCAAATTGGTGTGAAAGCCCGCCACTTAGCGATTTCGCCAGCTTCCGTTGTGATGTTGTCACCGTATACACTTTTGTCAATGTTCAGCTCGTGTTTTTTCACATACTTTGTATAAAGATGTAAAATAAAATAAAACACAGTCATGTGATATCGTGTCAGATTAATCAGACCCTTGGCGATAGCTTGGCGATCCTTGGTAACGATCCTCGTTTTGTGACGTCGTGTGCCCAGCAAAATGCTGCAAGTGCCAACTGCCAACTCTGAGAACCCTCAGGTTCCTGAAATAAACGTTATGCTGCTGGGATCCGACGTGGATACCGGCAGTCATTGTGGAGGTAGGGGATCATTCGTATTTTAATTTGTTCTGCTCTTGTCCCTTCAAATCCTTCCTGTCCCTACTTCAACGATGGGCGAGAGGAGCAGGTATTCTTGAAATTCTCACTCCTAGTATACTTACAACTAGTATCCTTCATTGTTTTCGAACTTCTCTCGTCCTACGCTCTGCACGATGTCTGATTCTGCCGACTTCGACCAGGAGGCAGCTCGACGAGACTACAGAGCACCATACTCCACCAATCATCCAATTCCTACCATTCAACGATATCGAGAACATCGCAACGAGCTTGAAGAACGACAAAGCCATGCTGAAGCTGCTCAGCATACAGAAGAAGACGATTCGAGAGCGAAGCGGGCCTTCAGCTCTGTCAAGTCTATAATCAAGAATGAAGACAAGAAGGATCCAACCGGAGACGCATATCCTACCTCGAACCGAAATACAGAGGAGACTGCTCGCGAGCCCGACCAGGACGATTCTGGGATACCATTAGTTCCGTCTGCCAGTGATGGTAAAGGACAAGTTGACGGGCAGGATGGCAGCGAAGATGGATCTGCGAAGCAAAATGGCACAATGCAACATGGCACACACCAGAACGGTAGCACTGATGACGGTGACAAGAAGGGGCAGCAGAAACAGTCGGCTACCGAGAAGGTACACGGGCAGACCGATCCGAAAGAGAAGAGGAAAGCTATGAAGCATAACAAACGAGACGATGGAGGTCGTGAAGTCACAGATCCCGTCACGCATCTGCCATTGATTATACGAGACTCGACAGCAAAAGACCTACGTCGAGCGCCCGAGAATGAACGTGCTCCCGGCCAACAAAAGAAGACTGTGACAGGATTGAGTGGAGCATCAAAGTCGTCGAGTCAATTGAGCTTGGAGCAGGATGAATTGCAGGAGAATTACGATGGAATGCAGAAGATGTTTCCTCCTCCAGCGTATGATGATGCTCGAGCTGAACTGGCTAGGACATTTCAGTCTGCTTTGACCATTGGATTGAGTATCATACTGGCACTTTCAACAATCGTTGTCTTGCTTCTTGTGTTCGTGGCCTCGACGTCGCATAATAAATCAGATGTGCCATTTTGGAGGAAGATTGGGACCGAAGATCGGCATTCAAAGAAACTCTACATCACATTGGGGATTGTGACGGCAGTTTCATCCGCAATTGGATTCCTCGTCATAACTCAAATCCGTGGATGGCTGGGGAATAAAGTTAAAGGTATCTGGGAAGACGAAGTATGGGATGCTGCTAGAGTCGAGGAGGAAAACACTAATCAATCGAATGAACGGCTACCAGAATCCGTTGCTTGGATGAACAGCCTTCTCGCTTCCGTCTGGCCCCTTATCAATCCAGACTTATTCGCTTCAGTTGTCGACATGCTTGAAGATGTCATGCAAGCAAGTTTACCAAAGGTCATTCGGATGGTCAGCGTTGATGATCTTGGGCAAGGCAGCGAGGCTATTCGGATCCTTGGTATCAGATGGCTTCCAACTGGTGCTGCTGATAAATCAGTTGATGATGAGGGTAAATTGAAACAGGCTAGCAACAAGGAAGCCAATGATCGTGGTGCTCCCGGAGAAGGTGAAGAAGAAGATCTCGAGAAAAAGGACAAGGATGATGAAGAGGAATCGGATGCTTCGAAGAAAAAGAAAGAGGAGCAGAAGCAGAAAGAGCAGGAACAGCAATCCATTCGTGAAGGCATGGAAGCAGAACAAGGAGACTTTGTCAATATGGAAATGGGTTTTGCTTACAGGGCCCGCTCTTCGGGCAAGTCTATCAAGTCGAAAGCCAGGAATGCACACTTGTATCTCAAGTTTTACCTACCTGGTGGCATCTTTGTTCCGGTCTGGGTTGAGCTGCGAGGAATCATTGGGACTATGAGAGTTCGCTTACAACTTACACCCGACCCGCCATTCTTCAGTCTCTGCACATTGACTTTTCTTGGGCAGCCGCGAGCTGACCTGTCCTGTACACCACTTTCGAGACATCTTCCGAATCTAATGGACGTTCCCCTCATCTCATCTTTCGTACAATCGGCCATTGATGCCGCTCTTGCCGAATATGTAGCACCCAAGAGCTTGACCCTAGACCTCAAAGACATGCTCGTCGGAGATGACTTCAAAAAAGATACTGTGGCACGAGGTATTCTCATGATATATATCAAGGAGGCCAAAGGATTCAAAGAAGGCGATGGAAGCATTGGACCTATGAAGGGCTCAAGCGATGCATATGTCACCTGTTCTTGGGGCAAATTTGGCAAGACAATTGCGTCAACCAGAATCATTGAGAAGGATCAATATCCAAAGTGGCATGAATGGGCATACATGCTAGTGACGCCGGAAGAGCTCAATGCTGAGGAGAAGCTGCGAATTCAGCTGTGGGATTCCGACAAGTATACTGCTGATGACGATCTGGGACGGGTTGAAGTCGACTTGAAGGAGCTTATGCATAGTCCGAAAACGAGGAATGCGCAGTATGATCGAGAAGATCGATTCCGAGGACAAGATCCTTCTGAGAAGATGCCGGGAACGATTTCCTGGTCCGTTGGCTACTACGAAAAGACAAGGATCACTGAGGATCAGCTGGCGAAGCAGACTGAGGACGATGAAATCAAGACGAAGGATGATCTGAAGAAGATAGTCTCGGAAACTGCTGAGAGGAAGCTTCGTGAGGCCACTGCTCATGACGAGTCAAAAGAGGTTCATCAACAGAAGACGCAAGATTACAAAGAGCGTGAGAATGCTTTGATCTGCTCTTCTCCTCCGGATCCGAAATATCCATCAGGCATATTATCCATACAGATTCATAACATTACTGGACTTGAGGTCGAAGCCTTACAGAAAGACAAGGACGACGAAGGCGATCGAGAAGATGAAGCAGAGCAGTCTGATGACTTACCCAGCAGCTACTGCACCATCATTCTCAATCACAAGAAAATTTATATGACACGCACCAAGCCGAAGAATGCAAAGCCGTTCTTTAACGCTGGAATCGAACACTTCATTCGGGATTGGCAAACGGCAGAGATCATGGTTAGCTGTCGAGATAGCCGAGAACGAGAGAATGATGCTCTTCTTGGTATTGTTTATCTTCCACTTGCCAAGATGTTCGAGAAACGAAGTCAGATCATGGACATGTATCCACTTGTCGGCGGTATGGGCTTTGGCCGAGCACGCATCTCGATGGTATTCCGCAGCATCGAGCTCTCTCTTCCCAAAGAACTCCTTGGCTGGGACTACGGCACACTTGAGATCAAATCACCAGTTAAACCAAAAGGAAATTTCCCTCAAGATCTAGCACAACATCGGATCAAGCTTCGTTCGAACATTGGACGTATCAAGATGCAGTCCAATGATGGCCAGTGGAAGTCTAACAACGATGAGTCCGCGTTCCTCGCATGTAAAAAGCGTTACG
This sequence comes from Mollisia scopiformis, assembly GCF_001500285.1. Lineage (NCBI taxonomy): Eukaryota > Fungi > Ascomycota > Leotiomycetes > Helotiales > Mollisiaceae > Mollisia > Mollisia scopiformis. The sequence goes on from NW_017263603.1 coordinate 172,732, forward strand.
CAATGCCTCTCATCGTCGAGTTCCGGACCTCAAGTCTTGTGCACGATTCCACGCCTGCGTTTGCTGTCTTCTGGCTCCGAGAAATCCCAGATGAAGAGGACCGCACAATCACAATGCAAGTCTGGGCTGGCGGCAAAGAAAACTTGAAGCGCGCCACAAGCTGTGCCGGCTACAGTGGCATGGAGGAAAACGAACAACCCCTTGGCGAAATCGAAGTCACAATGAAATTCTGGCGTGGATTATCTGGGTACCATAAACGGTATGCGCAGAAAGATAGAAGTGAAGACATGAGAAACGTCATGGAGGTTCTCGATACTGTAAATGACGAGATCAAAGACGACGACGCCATGGACGACGGTTATTCCGACCCCTCATCGACCTCCTCATCCGACTCGGAAGACCGGGAAAAAAAGAAACCCTCTCGATCCCCCACGAACAAGAAACTAGCAACACACACCAACCAATCCGACTCCTCCCTTTCCAGCACCAACACCTCCGCCTCCAAAAACCCGTTCAAGAAAATCAAGAAGGTGGCAACGGATATAGTGACAGGGCATAACGACGAAGATGATGGCGAGAGGGGCGTGGTGGGCCAGGTGAGGGATTATAAGGATCATAGGCGGCAGTTGCATAGGAGGCATCGGGGCGTGATGCAGTGGCGAGCGGCCAGGAGTGGGGATTGGGCGTTGGGGAAGGTGAGGCGGGGGGTGGGGAGGGTGGAGGGCGTTTTTGAGCATGGGGAGAAGGGGGAAGGGGTTGAGACTGAGGTTTAGGTGTGCGTTTCGTGGTGTTTTGAAATTGGAAAAGAAGAGTGAATTTGGTATATTGCATTGCGTTGCCTCGCTTAGGAAGGGATGAAATGGAAAACTGACTTGATATGGAAAAGGAGGCAGTCTTGTGGGACCGGAGGCGTTCTGAATTTGGATTTTATGGAGGGTGGGCTGGAATTAGTATTGATATCAAGCTGTGCTTGAGTAATGGACGAAAAAGTATACCCTTTGTGCCGACTACGCTTCTGTTCATTTCATGTCTCTACGTTTTGGGGCACACGTAAAGCCCAGTGGCTTAAGCTCCTATCTGCGGCATCCCGTCCAGTATTTGTTGTGCCACCTCTGGCTGCAGTGGTACTAGTGCGCGTAATTGTTACAGCGCTTGATATCGCATAGCGGTGCGTTCCGTCCTCCTCGATGAAGCAGATGTCACAAGGAGGCATGCGATGCGAGTTTCCGTGTTCCTTGGCTTTGCTTTCCGAAATGAAATATTGTCTTACAATTGTTTCAAGAAGCTTGATGACAAGCACAGAATTCCTATTGGTCATGCTTCAGTTATTTACGAAAGAATAAGCTGCCGTACCGAAACTCCATCGGGAGGAAGGGCCAAAGAGCAAGAAGATGCATATTTTTAAGATTCCAACGATATAGAGAGACAAAGAGAAGATCAGACTCAGGACGGATAGCGTAGATGAGGAATAGGCATGATATCTTCAATTTCTGTTCTCAATCTTCAACTAATCACTTCCTTGACAGCTATCTCCCCATCACTTGCAGCTGTATCCTGTCGAGCAATATCGAATATTCTAAGCGAACCCCAGAACATAAAGTCTCCACATTCCCGTTTCATTCCACAAAGGCCCACTGCATGACTCGCGCCCCTGAGTTGTCCATCGCTTCTATGAATCAGTTTTATTTTTATTTACAAGGTTCGTCCACCGTTAATCCTATTCTTAAGCGCCTTCCGCCCCACAGGCTTCAGCCCCGAAAGTGGTGCTGCCAGCAACCCAACCAAACTTCAGCCCTGCGGCAGTGAATTCCAATGATCGACAGTACTCCTTCCCACAGTTATGAGAGTTCTGGTTGCTGGAATCATGACATCAAAGCCTCGTGTCTTTTTCGGATTTTGGAAATACGCTGACTGGTCCACCTTCCATGTTCTCCGAACTCAGAGAACGAGTGGGTCTCCTCTTTGGGCCGCTGCTTGACTTTTCGAAAACCTTCGACACATTTGCGGGTTTTTGTTTAAGTAATCAAAATGATTTTGTAAACGGGAAAAAAGAAGGTCTGACGAGATGTTCCAATGCACGCTGTATAGAATATGGTAGATGTACGGCAGATCTCCTCAAAGCTCGCTGATTATTCATCTCATGCCTCACATCTTCTCTTTTCGGCCGATGCCAAGAATCGGGATCCCGAAACAGGAGATTGCAGCTCCGACAGGACTCTTGCGATTGGATGAAGCAGCCCAGAGGCAAAGGCAAGATGAGTTTTGTCGGAATTTGGAATATGGTGTTTTGAGTGTCGGGCATGGCGGGTCAGATTCCCGGTTCCACCGGTTCCGAGAGTTTCGTTGTCGGTGCTGATTACTTGTGCTCTGACTTACGGTTAACTGGGTCTCGACTTCGAGACTGTGAGATTAGACGTGGAGAAAATCTGACAGGCAAGGAGATGGAAATATTATTTCTGATAATTTGCTGGCATTATGTTATGCTTGGCGGGGTGGACCTGCCGCGTGGCTCGGTAGACATCTCCCTGGGCTGCGAAGGAAAAAAAATTGACTCTGCTTGTTATGTATCAAGCACTTATACTGAAATGTTGAGGTGTATCTAAATTGAATACATTGAAGTCGTAAAGTGGTATATACTTAATAATTCAAGCCCAGCCCGGTGGATCCAGGTGCTTATGACGCCGAGCGCCATTTCTATCGCTCAAATGTGCTTCAACTTTTGGTACAAAAGAGCGTTATGAAGAGGAGCTTTCATTCCACCATTGAATTATTAGCTACCCTCATGAATACATACATATATTGCGTATACAACGGACAGACTATCACCGCTCGTCAGGGCTGACGTTGTTTCCTATACTCTCAAAACCCGAATGCTGATGTGATACCATCGTACTCGTCGGACTCCACATCTCAGCTGGTGAGCTCTGCGTCCCATAGTGACTCTCATGATCCAATTCCGCCGGATGGTTGAGATTCGTATCACTTAGTTCGCCGGGTTTGCTCTGATCATGTAACTCTGCTCCCTTGGGCGGCACATCCGGTTTGTCTTCCGCCGGCCATGTTCCTTGACTCGTTCCTATCATTGCTGGTTTGTTGTCTGTTCCATCCTCTGGACTTGTTGCTACTACTGCATTTTTGCGATGTCGTCGGTAGAGAAAGAATAGTCCTGCTAAGATGATTACCGCTCCGGCAATGGATCCAATCGAGGCCCCAACCTTCACGCCTGTCGATGTTCCACCCGACCCCGAATTGGTGTTCACGGCATTTTGGTGGAAAGTGGAATATGGTTGGGCACTTGAGGGGTTCAGCGCGAAAACCATTCCATCTTCACATTCGGTGCCTTGTTTTGAGTAAAACCCTGTCAAGTGTTAGTACGAGCATAGATCGAGTGATTACTGTCCATGCTTACATTCTGAATTTGAGCTTGTAACACTGATCGTGTAATTGGGAGTAGTCGTGTCTGCATTGTTGACATTCGCCTCGTAGCCAGAATCGAGACCTCCAGATAGTCTTTCGCAAGGATTGTCGAAAGTTGACTGCGTTACTGAGTGATTCCCAGACTCGAACAGGAACAATATCGAATCTCCAACACTAGCATTGACCGAACTGGGCGTGAAAACAAGATCAGTGTCCGCAAGAACCTGTTTCTTGTCAGAGAAAATGGCTAGTCAGTGCATATTGGCTTACTGTGTGAGTAGTTGCCGCGGTTGCTGAACTTGAGGCTGCTGCAGATGTGATACTTGGCACTTGAGCAACTCCGAAAGCATATCCGTCAATGGGATACGCATATGCTTGAGCATTTGTGACCGTCGCCGAGAATGTCGTAGTTGCCGTGATTCCAGATGATCCATACGCTGTGACTATAACAGGAGTCGCTTCGAGTATTGGTGTATAACATGTTCCTCCAAAAGCTGGTCTGTCAATGAACACGGTCGATGTTGGCTGGGCAAATGAATATCCGCTACAAAACATCAACACTATTCCTCATAATACGTTTATTGCACCCACCTCGGACAACATGCGATGTAATTTGATGTATAGGGACCAACAGCTTCATAGTTTTGCGGACAGATGAGCGGATTGAAGGCAGGTTGCGTGACGGCTCCGGCGGACAATAACCAACTCGTTATATATTGACTCGGATAACAATCTGTGAAAGTCGACCCTGGAACCGGCACCGGCATATTATTCCATATCTCATACTCCCGATTCGCCAACATCGTCAACCTGTTTTGCGTACATGTCGTCGCTGAAGGGGTGAAGGTCGTCGTCAGTGAAGGCGTAACCATTGCGAGACTACTCAAACTACTAGCAATCGTTGCCGTTGAGGATATAGTACTGGAGACAGACATAATTGGTGACCTGTATCCCAGAGATGACAGTGAAGAACGAAGCTCGGAGGGGACGGGATCCTCTATATTTCCCTCCTATTGATCGCCTATCGCTCTTCTCTTCTGGGTGTCCACATATGTTGTGGAACACAGGCAGGGGTGGGGGCGGAGGGGCGCACGCTACTGCAAACTCGGGGGTCCGTTCCTGGCATGCCTTGCAGAAAATGGGTGCGGCGCAGCCTTGAAAGAGCTGTGCATGCTGCAAGTACTTTGGCAGAATGAGATGGCGTGCTTTCATAGGCTGGATATGTACAAGATGTACAAGGTGATCTAATCCAGACTTCGGGGTCAGAAGTCGGGTTTGATTCGAGGAAGTTTCTCGTCAGCCCATGTGGTGAGATGTCAGATAAGCGTAAGGTTACAGCGTTGTACATATTGACTGCTGACTGTAGTTTTCGCAGTTGGAAGTGACAGCCGGATAGGCGATACCCGTAGCAAATACAACGGTGCTTGGTCACAAATGGCGGTACTCGTGGCTGAGAGAGAGGCTGAAGCTTGGTGGTACTTCGTAGTTTGGCGTCAACAGATGACAGAGATAACCTTATGTAGATTACAAATGTGCAAGCGCTGGACCCCATGCCCCTAGTGTTTGTCCCGGGACGGCTCGATGTGGTCCGTAGAGTATCTTGATTCTAGCTTAGAATTTACCACAAAAGCAAATTCCAGTCCAGGAACTGAAACCTGTACCGTAGTTGCGTAATGGACCTGTTGTTGGCAGTGTCACGGACCCCACGCGTGATGGTAAAGGATGGAGTTCCAGCGTCTGTACAACGCTGACAGCGGCCGACATCACCATGCCCTTGGTTGTCGTCGGGAAAAACACCTTCTGTCAAGGAAATTTTATTAGTCGACGTTAGTGCCATGCGTCCGTCCATGAACTCAATTGGCTCCGCCCGCACTGCGCGCAAGATGCCTTCTCAGGTCATAGACATGCCGATCCGGCAGAATTGTGGGAAAGTGGACAAATGTGCCAATCGGAGAGAAGTTACAAGGAAGAAAGATTTGTTATCGGATGAGGAATCATAGAGTTGGATTACTTGATATAAGTGAGTGTAATCCAAAAGGGGTCGCCAGGCGAAATCTTGAGCGTTTTCGACAAACGCAAACATTTACAAGCCTACAAATTGATCTTGAACACAAATGACTGACGGTCAGGAGCAACAGTAACATGCATTTGATGCAAATTATTCTTGATTGGCATTCGGACGAGGCACAGTCTCATGACCCCACTACACTTTTCGTGCGTCGGGAAAGCAGGGTTCTGGCATGGCAGCATGGATACTGGGATTACTTAACCCACATGCATCTGGGATGTTTGCCAAAAGAAGCAGGCGGTGTAGCGGAAGAATCATGGGTATCTTTCCAAGGTTTGCTGAATAAATTAATTTTGGCCCCCAGCTCCTGAACCATACATATATTGAAGAAACCACCTCTCTCCTGTTTCCTTTACGCGCCCAGCCAAGAAGCAGAGCCAAAGCTGAAAGTTGAAAGCTTACGATGTGTGCAAAGCTGAAGCTCACGATTACCACAACCCGCGATATCCCCAGCTACTCTCACGTGCTACTCACCAGCTTGGAAGTCGACGATCCTTCTTGACCAGCAACCCTGCAGACAACGGGAGAGAAAGTACAGTGTAGTTTGCTACTTGGTCATAAGTCTTTCGTCGGCGATCAAAAAAAAACCTCTAGAAAAGAGAGAATAGGAAACCTGCCGACAAGATCAAACGGCGAGTTTCCAGAGGCGTGGTTGCGTTCCGGTTCATCCTTCCCGCCCCGCATGAACATGGATTTTCCGAATCCTTGCTCATGTACGTCGTCTGTTTTTCAATTATCGGGTACTTAAGTGTCGTATCTCGCATGGTATGCTTGCCGTTGGCCTTCAAGCACGGTCAAAGTCGCTGGCTTCTGACGACAAAATGTTGTAACATCGATAGCTGTCTTCCCTTTTGCGTTTTGTTTTCTGGCGAATGGAAATTAGAGTTGTCAAACTCTGGCAGAGCTAGAAATAATCCAATATGTTTGACTTTCTGCTTGCGCCTCAAAATCCTTCCATATTCGCTTCTTGACGTGTCATCTCGTTGCTGGGAATTACCTGTTTTATTCTAGCATCCTCTCCTCATCTACGCCGACGTGTTCGTGTTGCCAAGTCTTTCGTATTCCCATACTAAGTTATGTCAAAAACTTTAGATAGGTGCCCATTCTTGGAAGTTCAAAGTTTATGACAAAGTCATAGCTTCTGCGCAATCTTCCATTTGTAGACTTGATATGGGCTACAAATTGACGACACCAAGGTGCACGCCACCGATTTGCCATGGGAACGTAGCTAGAGGCGCACACATCACTTGATTGCAACGAAGAACACATTTCACATAGCGCAAGTTTGATTACTTATTACTTACAACACATCATCTACTACGTTACTGCTAAGAGTATTTGCCGTGATCTCTTCTCCTTTGTCTAAGACCTAAAGTTAAACCAATCTCTCACAGCCACCAGATCGTCAACATTCAGCACACTCACCCCCAAGCCCACCAAATTCTCCCACACCTTGTTTCTCAAAACCTCTGGGGACCCAGGCGCATCCCAATATCTAGTTTTTAGCCCCAGTGCAGTTGCCTGCTGAACTTGCGCCACAATCACTGAGTTCTGCCCTGCACTAAACTGCTGTCCAACTCCTCCAACTGCTCTCCCCATGGCAGTACTCGCATAGTATGAGTTTGTGTTATCATATTTACCATTGCTGTTTGCCAAATCTCCTAGAGGTGCGTCAAAGAAGACATCACGATAAGTTGTGTTGGCGATCACATCGTTCAGTAACGATGCTCCAGTAACCACGACAGTGATAGGTCGCTGAACAACGCCCGTCTCAGGCTTCCAATACGTCAACCAGTCCTTCTGCCTGAAGTCATCCAATTGACTCAAGAATAAATTCCAAGTTTTCCCAGCACTATCTTTGAAATCGACGAGCAGAATAAACGAAGTCTGAGGAGTTTCGTCAAAAATCCCTTTCACTACCCCGGCCGCAACATTCTCAGAATTTCCATTCTGGCCTTCCAGAATTGCCTTCAAAGGATCAAGATACAGACTTCTCAATGTCCAGGCAGAATTGAGTCGACCCCCATCATGACCAACCAATAAATCCTTCCCACGGACGAAAATATCAACCTCCGTACTCACACAGCCGACTGCCAAGCTTTGATAGAGCGGGATCTTTTGGGCATAGTCGTTATGTGAGTGACATTGAATTGGATTTATTCCGGTACTGAAGTTGGGGAGCCAGGATGGTGAGATTGGGGTTGTGGAGGTTGTGGAGGTTGGTGGAGTATAAGAGCTGAGGATCTGGGACAGGCCGTTTGGGGGCGGTAGGGGCCGGATTGGGCGGCTGAGTGCGGCTGATACGAAAGCAAAAACGCTGAGAAGGTAACAAATACGCATGATGATTACTCATGAGCGAGCTAGATGCGTCTCGTTTGCCGATAGTATTCTAAAGGAATAGCTTGAAGTAGTTCCACAACTATGCGCTGTCGACTGTTGAGGCGAGCGCTCAGAGATTGAATGAAGTTGGTTGCTGGGATTGATCGAAGATGAGAAAAACACCTCGAGACCCCGCAATAATTTGTATGCTTCCATATTTACATCTCGACTGGGAAGAAAGTCTCTCGTCCTCCAAAAATGGTATAGGTCTGGTACATGATTGAGGAATTTGGTACCGAACGGGAGCTTGTGAACGGCCAGCTTAACTAATTCCACCAAAAGCAAAGCCACGAATGCACAAAGAAATTTTTTCGCACGATGGACTTTATTGATATTTGCTTATATTTCCGGTCTCTCTTGACTCATTTCCATGGCTTCTTCATTTGGTTTTCCTCCGTATCAAATCCGTCCCACCATGAATTGCCATCCACCAAGTTAAGTTTCTCGTCAAAGAGTACCCCTTCACCCTTCAACAATCTTAGCTTCTCCACCTGATTAATCTTTGAAGGTGCATCTTGAGCATCTCCCTTGAATCCTCCAACCGACTATGTTCTCATTAGTACAATTTTGGTCTTCGTAGGATGTTCGACTCACTCCATCCGCGCAGATAATGCGGTGACATGGAACCTCAGGTGCATACGGATTTCTTCTTAACGCACCTCCGACCGCTCGAGGTGACGATGATAGTGCTTTTGATAGAGCGGCATAAGAAGAGACTTTTCCACGAGGGATTTGGCATAGAAGAGCATAAACTCGCTTGAAATCGGTAAGTATACTGATGCGGGGTAGTGGGGTACAGTAAAAAGCTCTCAAACCTCTTGATATTCCGTAACTGCCATACCGATGATATTTCGTTGTGAACTTGAGTGAGATTTGAAAGTACGCAGCGCTGAAAGCACAGCTTATATGCTTCTTGCGAGTGACTGAGTCCGGTGAGGCCTGTTATGTGATTGTGCTATGATTGGTCACTTCTGGAGCAAGGAGCTGCTTAGTCAACCGTGGCCACCATCTTCGTGATATCTCATTTGCGACTTCCACCGCAATGATCCATGACCAAGAATCGCATTCATCTCTGACTCACAAAGGCATGATATGGAATCAAATCCCTTCTTCTGATCAACTTCTTTCTCTTCATACATACCTTGCTTCCAACAATGTCTCCGTTTGCCACTACAAGCAGCCGCTGGGCAGCTCTCCAATCTCGAGACCCCGCTGCAGCCAACGCATTCATTTACAGTGTCACTACAACCAAGATCTATTGTCGACCGACTTGTCCTTCGCGTCTTGCTCGACGAGCCAATGTTGTCTTTCACAGTAGTCCGTCTGAAGCTGAAGCAGATGGGTTTCGTCCTTGCAAACGCTGTCATCCCGAGGTCACCGCGAATGACGGCGATTCCCAGAAACAAGCCGTTGCGAAAGCTTGCGAATTATTGAAGAAAGATGGTGAAAATGGGACTAAAATGCCTGTCAAGACTTTGGCAGCCAAGGTGGGGTTTACAGAGTGTCATTTCTGTCGAATATTCAAGAAGGTCATGGGCGTCACGGTCGGAGAGTATAGGAGGCATCTTGAATCTCAAACAACGGCAAACACCTCGAAGGTGGTTATGTCCTCCGATTTCGATCAAGCGTCCGTTTCGAATATGAGCACTCCATCGGACCACCTCATTACACCTAACGAATTCGACTTGATGTCAGCATTCAATACCATCACTCAAGCAGAGCTCGATAGCCTCAACAACATCAACTACAACATGCACTTCCTTGAATCAGCGGACCCAAACTATTATGGATTTGAGACCTCTCAATTCTGCCAGCAACTGCCATCTGAGCCATTACTCATTGGGCCAGGAGAAGATATCTTTGGATTCGTGGATTTCGAAAACCCGAGCTCTCTCTGAGCATTAGTCGGATGCCCACCACACGCCTCACTTAGACTATTGTGCGCCATACGTATACTAAGTCACTCGGTCCCATACTTATGTCGTGGCCGAATATGGCAAAGAACATTACGGGAGCGGGCCGCAATGGGGGCACACATTTGTCTTCATGCCAAATCCTAGATCTCTAGCGGCCATTTTTGCACGATCATATCAATTCTCGAATTGCTGTCTTTCTGCAGTCCACGTCATGGAAAAGATGCCTAAGACGGTAGGAGGAAGCCAGGTGCAGGTTGGACCTTCAGAGACTCAAGAGGCTGGAAACTTTGGAAATCCTAAGATACCCAAGTGTACGTCAACGGTTACAACATTGAAGTCACAACTATCCAAAGCGAAGGACAAAGTGTGTCGACGATCGCCACTTTTATCATTCCTTCAGCTGCCAAATGAGTTGCTGGTGAAAATCATCACAATTGCTTTTACGCTGGAGGAACCACGACGCATCATCATCAGCCGACCTCCAAAAACAAACGACGATATCATCGGATACGATATGGTAGGGCTGTACGCATGCCCGCACCCATTTCAGTTGGTCAGCCACAAATTTCGCGAGATGACTTTGGTGGCTAGGAAACCCCTTTTTGCTGTTCATAATTCTCTTGGAATGGTGGTTGCGCCTGGACACATTTCTTGCGATATCGAGAAGGATGAGATCGTAATCCTCCAGTCTGTGCTAGACTATGGAACTGAATATTACGTTCCTGATTTGTTACGGATGTTGCTGGTTCAGATATACTGCAGAGAATATCTCTCCCCTTCGCAGATCAAGACGATCCACAAGTTCCCAGATGTCTCTAAAGTCATATTCATTCACGAGGCCTATCGTCGCCAGTACCTCCCAGTCGGATCACACCACTTGGTTCAACATGGGTTGCTTCCTTGGAGAGAGCAACTAATTAAGGATGAGATAGCCGAGGATAGTATGGACCATCAAATGAAGTATCCCAATGATAACCGTCCTGGTTTTGTATGGGCCAGGAAGTCGAGATTCTCACAGGGCAAAACTCCTACTGAGCCATTTGTAGAACCCATGTATATCAAGATGAAGCTAGCTAAGGATTCATTCAAGATGTGGCTATACCCTAAGCTCCATCCAGAGTTTGGCGAAGAAGAGGTGCGGCGACGCGCTCACTGGGTAGCGACTGGACATTGGAGCAACAGAACCATCTGCGAAGGCAAAAGTCACAGATGCAAATCGAGAAGTCGGTTTCCCAAATTGGGCATCTGAAATGATTACTGCAAGGAACTACTATACACGCATGGCTCCCAGAATATGGCCGTCACGCTCCTTCTGTATCAAGATCGCCATTTCCAGACCGTGTCTCTTTTCTGGCAACTCGAATCTTTCAACACCTCCTTCCCATCTTCCAATAAGTTGAAGATCTCGAACAACATTTCGATGCGGGATCGTTACCCCACGATTTTCGCCTCTCAAAACCTTCACTGGAGCCGGCTCAATTTCGTACCAAACGACTTCTACCAAAGCTGCGCCTGTCTCACTTCCATCGACCTCAACGGTCTTTCCTCCTCCCATGGTTGAATTCGAAATCGCCAACTTGACCATCTCTCCTCCATTCATTTCCCTCATCCCCAAAGTCTTCTCAACGTTCCACCACCCTCCGTCCAACTTCTTTGCACCACCATCGACAATGACCTGCGGGGTAAAAGGAGATCTCAGGCCCATTGCACGAACATAGTTCCGCTGCCGTTCATCCCATCGCGGATTAGAGAATGTATCTACCCAGGAGAGGTGATTCCAGTATGTCACTTCGTACGTTAAGAGGAGCGCGTTGGTGGAGTCTGATTGGATGGTATTGAGAAGGTGCGTGTTGGCTGGCGGACAGGAAGAGCAGGATTGCGACTGAAAGAGTTCGACGACTGTTAAATCTCCCTTAGTTTCCATCGCTGGGTAGTAAGTTGAGGAGAATGAGGTTCGTTGGGGAGCGGGAGGTGGTGAGATCGCGTTCTTGAGTTTGCGGAAGGGGTTCATGGTGGTGATTGTTGTTCGTGTGTTTGGTTTTGAGTTTCGTGTTCTGTAGATACTAAGGCAGGTTTGCAAAAAAGGGAATTGATTTTTGTGTTGTATCTATAGTTCATGATGGTGGTTGATTCCAAGTTGTGAGGGCTGTGTGGCGCGGTGCAATTGATGTGGAATCATCAGCGCTTACGCTAGCAGGCTCAATGATGCATTGTTCAAGATCTGTCAAAACTGATAATTGGAATAGATGTAAATTTATCTTGACAGATCTGCTAAGTGTCAATGATATCAGCGACTTGCTGCTGAAGGGTGATTCAACCTGGCCGTTGCTCAGATGAAGGTTGGAGTGGCCGATTGCACGTGACCCGAGATTGTTCCCATAAATCTGGAAACTGGAGACTAGAGCTTGTAATCTCGTACGGAGCTCTAATTTTCGGTTGACTAAAAAGCGGCTTTCTCTCTGCATCTTTTCTCCATGTGATTCTCGATGAATAGATCAGCTGAAGGTAATATGGGATGGGGCTTGCCATAGTCCCAGGAGGGTTTATGAAGCTCAGTCAAGGTAAATGAGTGAACGGCAGAACGGGAACTAGAAACAATACAGAAATCGAGGTAGAATACATGAACATTCTATGTTTTTTATTGCCAGCCGAGATTGAGAGACTAATCATCGAATGCGACCTCAGATCGTCTGGCTTGCAAGCGTCAAGAAACAGCCCAAAGCAAATAGAAACCCGCGAATGAAAAATGCTCATGAAAACAAGTTAGGTCCTCACAAAGTTCCAACAGTTTGGCCCAGCCCCTCATTTTGCAACAAAGAAACGACCGTAATACTAAGCAGCGGACTGGCCAAGGTCAAGAGACCGGGCCCAAATCATTAGCCAAGTGAACCAGTAAAGCATAAACAGCAGCGATACCCTTTCCCGCTCTCGCGCTCTCGAGACGATAACTCAGTCGAATCAGTTTCCTAAGCCACCATTCTATTTCAATACCGAGTACCATTCACAACAAGAGCTACCAATTTGATCTCAGGCAAGGCATATCCAAGCTCAAGCTCGGCCTCGGTAGGAGGGTCTTTGCCCTCTCTCTCATGTTGAAGTTTGATAGAATACTCACGTTCTCTGACTTCGAGATCCCATGTTTCACAGAAAAATTGCTTGGCCTCGTTGAGGACTCTCCATTCATTAGAGGTGGCATTCTCCTCGGAGATATCAACAAAATCGAAAGGGCCTAGGATGATTGGCGGAGCTTCCGAGTAGTATAGCAGATCTCGTCAGGGGCGTTCTTGGGCGAAGAGAGAAGTGGTTCGAGAGCAAACACTTGGTCGGGTGGGAATACGTTGAAGGCACAAGAGGATGGTTTCGTCTCTGCAGACCATAAAGCGAGAACTGCTTCGTCACTGTACCATCCCATTGGGCAGACCCGATCCATCGTAACATTACTCATGATCTCGGGTTGGTAAAAGAACATCAGACTGTCCTGTTGGTAGCCTACTTCAAAGCTCAGCTCGAAATATTTACAGGTAGCAGACCGCGATTCCTGGTTGGCGAGAAGACATCCAGGGAATTGTGTCGTTGTATACTGGAAAGTTTCTAGCCACTTATCGGTTGGAGCACCGTGAACTTCCGCCGAATACGTTACTTCCCCGGTTTTCGGCGCCCAGATATCAAGATTCCTAGGCAGGTTCGCAACCTTTTCCCATATCGCAATTCTAATTTCCGGTGGAAGTCGTGGAAAGCAAGTGAAGGTGCCCGAGTCTGCCATATCGTTGACAATGACTTCTGAAAGTCTGGAGGGAATCGAGCTTCGCAGATGGAATAACCAAGGTATCGTCAAGCAATCGGATGTAGGTTTTGAGGAATGGAGGTTCTGCCGTTGCAGCGTCGAATTGAAGATTTGTTTGTGCTTGTCTGTTACGATTAGCTGTGTCTGAAGTACACACAATATTACTCACATTCGATCAAAGTGCTTTATCTTACTCCCCTCCCAAATGCTTCAAGTTCATAGTTTGCATAGGGAGGTGAGGTTAGTTTAGGTGACGAAATTAAATGATACCTACCGGCACTAGTCCCACTTTTTTAGCGTGTTCAACCCCGTCCAACGGACTCACACACACACACACACACTCACCTCGCTTTGAATTTATCACCGATTCAGTGTTGATCATTCAAGATTTCTTCACCTAGAAGAACTTCGAACCGTATTCCTTCGTTTCCATCATTCATCAATGAGTCGCTCGATCTGTGTGTCAAGTCTTGAAAGTATTGTCCTAATCAGTTCCTTCGTACTGAGGGGTAATCATAAACCCCTCATATATCCGTATTTTCAATCAAAGGCTTCTGAAAAACTCCTCCAGCGTACTATTCACCTCATCTTTCTTCTCTATTTGTACCCAATGCCCACTCTTGTATTCCACAACTTTCAAGTTCGTTACATGCTCCCTCATCGCATTGATAGCCAAGGCATTGGAAAGAGGATCCTCTTTCGCCACGATCATGAGGGCAGGCATGTCCAATTTTGGATCTGGCTGTCCATTTTGCTCATCTGGGAGATTAAGGTCTTGACCTGCGCATTTGTACCAGTTCATTGCAGGACCGTAGTCATCCTTCATGATTCTGCGGTGCGTGGCCATTTCCTACAAGTCCAGTTTAGTACGGCAAATTTCGAATCGCAATGAAACAGCGCCTTACCTCATCAGTCACATATGCACCTCTCTTTTCTATCCGATCACTTGTTGCGAAAGCTTCGACCGCCCCGAGTGGGGCGATGTGCTCCCTCCAAATAGAAGGTTCTGCTGGATACAAAAGCGACAGAAAGGACTCAATCTGGGTTGTTGTTACTCACCATCCAATGCGAGGGAAGTTTGACTGACATGTGCTTTCAATATCTGAGCAGCATCTTCCTTCTCAAAAAACTTCCGATAGCCATACATTTCGTAGCCCAGCTTCTGCTTGGTTAATACATTGATAGGATCGGCGCTCATACTTCGCCCTGGGGCTATATATGGTACGGCAAGGAATGAGCAGCTAAAAAATCGCTCAGGGTAGTAGTTTGCGAATCTAGAAAGCATGAAGCTGCCCCAATCATGACCAACTCCATGGACTTTGCTGACTTCCACGTGATCGAGAAGCTCGTTGATCTCCGCTGCCATCTTCTTGCCGCGATAATCGGCGAGAGTGGTGGGTTTCTCAGTTTCCCCATATGCAAGCAGATCAGGAGCAATCACACCAAATCCGTGGGAGGAGAAATACGTGACTTGATGGCGCCAGTCGAAGCTGCTGGAAGGGAAGCCATGAAGGAAGAGGACTGTGGGGTTTTGAGCCTTAGCTGGAATGTGGGCGTAACTGTAATTTGCGCCTGAAGGTAATTTTACCACCTTTGAGTCGTCAGGGAATGCGATTGTTGCCATTGTGGGTTCTCTCTAAGTTTGATAGTGCAAACAACTTCCAGCGTCTCGAACCCTAAGTAACGTTGAGGCAAGGGATATCCGATGTTTTACATCGTGATAGCATAGTCGTTCCGAGGTTTTCGCAGCCTCGGCAGTACACGTGCGAATTAATGGAAGTTACGTGATTGCAGGTATGTCTCACGATTTATGCGGCGCAATTATTTTTCCGACGCTTGACCTGCCATTGGAAGCCCTTCCGGCAACTAGAAGCCGAGTGAGAAGATAAGTCACTAATCAGCGAACACCGAGGCAGCAGAACAATTTGACATGGAATAATGATTCTTATATTCACACGAGAACAGACAAAGAATCACTAGTGGCAATGCTCTGATTCGAATGGGTAATGTGTTTGGCCGTGATTCATGTTCGGTTACTTAAGCGAACCCCTGACCTGCCCCTTATTTACTCCACCCCCACTACTTGCATTTCACGCATCAAGACTCTAATCGCGCGCTATCATCAAATACCACGACGCCGACGAATGATGAATGACTAGCAAAACGAATTGGTTATCCGATTTCCATCAATGCTCATGATCTGTCGGGCCATTCAGTGGAAGTGTTGTCGCATTCTCAAAAGGCAATCTTTCGCAAACATTGGCGAAGCCGAATAGAAAATAGAATGACTTGCAGAAGAAAGCCGGAATTTGAGTTCTTCAGGATTCTTCGCTATCAGCCGTACTCTGATCACTGTAACTAGAGTACCAGAAAGCGAGAAGTATATAATACTATCCGGTAGCCGCAGGGTGCTTTGCTAATTCGATTATCGTCCTTGACACTGCCCTCGAATTCTTGAACCAAGGCTGAATCATGTCTTAACACTATTGCGAAATGATGAGCGAATGATTTATCTATATTCCCGCCCCAACTCCTACTGAAACACTTTGTGTTCACCCTTTTGGAGTCCCCGGCATGTACATATATATACATAGCTTAACCCTCCCCAATCCCAATCCCTATTCGCTCAATACCAATTCACCCCAATCTCAATCCACTCCAATTTCAATTCAACCCAATTGCCCACTAGTCGCCAAAAAGGTCCACTAGCTTTCAAAGAGGTTTAGCTCCAAGCGCAACTCGAGGGCTTAGGTATATAAAATTCTTCTATCCTTGTTTTTACACCTTCTTCTTCCACCATCAGACAACAATACTTGAAAAATTTGTCATTCAATTCGATACACTCCATTCATCAGCGACTTAACACTTAATGCTAACAATCAACAAATACCTCCCGAACACCTCCCCCTTCACATTTCTCGCGCAATAACAGCTCACGATCGCAATTTCCATCACCATCGCCTTGATCATCAAGATGGATTATCGAAAGGCTCTTGTCACGACCCAACAGGAACGAGATACCGAGAAAGCACGAATCGATGCTGAGAAATCCCGCGTTGAGGCCGAGAAGGCGCGTATCGCATTGGAGATTCACACCGCTTTGGAAGCTAAGAACATTTTGAAAGTACTCCCAAGAGGTTGATTCCCTGCCATTGTTCTTTCTTACCAGCCATTGACTTTACATACAGAGATCAGAGATATCATCTGGCGATATCACCTCCATCGTCCCGCAGCAGTTCTGCCTGGCTATGTCCAACGTTATTACACCACCGAAAGAAAGGTTGGTCATCAGCGCTACTAGCACAACTTATGCACAGCACGAAACTACAAGTATCAATGGGCTGAGAAACGCTAGGTGTCGAGAGATACTCCTGGAAACACGTATTGGCCCGAGTTCTTCCCTGGTTATTATGTGGATGAGAAGGTAGAATTGACGGTCGAGATCTTGACAGAGCCAACTTCGGAGCAGGCCCGGCTCATTGCTCTCGGTGAGAGAACTCTGCCATTCACCTTCGATTCAGAGTTCGGAACACAAATTGGATGCGATGTCATGAGCCGCGGACAAGGAAATGATAAATTCTACCAGATCATAAACCGTATTAACACAACCGTCGTCCGCTTCACGGGACTTGCTCTGCTGCAAGTCTGTAAGCAGATATCGGCCGAGTGCAGTCAGATCCTGTACGGAGAGAACTCGTTCGTGTTCAACACTGGCACTGAGACCACTATGCGATACACGGGCCTGCATGAGCATGATGAACTTGAACATTTTCCCCATTGGATCCCCGGAATGCCAAGAGAGAACGGCTATCCTCGAACTTCAAATCAATTCAACAATGCGATGAATCGCATGTTCGACCGCGATGGCTTCCTCCCGAAATTTGTAGCCAGAAACCCAATGCTGCAATTCTTCCACCGAATTGGACCAGTCAATACCTTGTTGTTGACCAAGATCAAGGTCGAGGGCCAAATGAAGACATTGTACAATCATCTTCCCGAGGAGTCGGAATCAGATAGATCTCTCGGATTTGCCAGATTCCTGCCCATCCTCACAACGGTCCTCAAGGAAGCCTGTCCGAATCTGAGAGAGCTCACATTGTATATCGAGGATAAGAAATTCCATTTTGACTACAAGGAGTCCAGATTGTGGGACAATGATCCATACAACAAGAGTCGCAAGTCAGACGAAGATCGTATCGATGAGGTTGTCGAGAGAGTCGTAACTACATTGGACTCTTTGCCAAGTCTGAACTTGATGCCACATCACTGCTACGATGGCTGGGATAATAGTACCGGCTTCGTGTCCAGAGATACATTTGTGGACGAGTGGGAGAAGTCTGTCAAGTGGATGAAATATGTCAATCAAAGAGCGAGAACACAACAGATCAAGAGAGCTGGGGAAGTCGGAATCGCAACTGCCTTGGGTCAGATTGTGATACAAACGACTGTTGAGAGTACAGCACCCACTCTGCACGCTCAACAAGCAAGTGTTTCCAACTCGGGTCATACAAACCACTCTTCAGGACCATCGGGATCAAGCTCGAGAGGCAATGGAAGAGGCAGGGGTCAAGGACGTGGAGGACGAGGACGAGGGGGCCGAGCAAGAGGTCGTGGCGGAAGAGGCGGAAGAGACACTTCGCATTAGGTGTTGTACGACAGTATTGATTTTGGAGAGGCGCTTTTTGGTACATTGGTACACGTCAGTTGGGGTCTCGTGGAGGAGGTATGACTGCGATCATTTTGCCAGTAGCTGGATGTAGCAGCGAACTCCTAGAGTGAGAAAAACTGCATCCACAAATCCTGAATTCTTTTCATGATGTGTTCTGTGAGAACTGCGCATGATGATGACCATAAATGAGGTGTCAGACTATATGATTACAATTTTACCCCTGATCTACCTCGTTTCCAAGAGCTGATACACGCTAGCATTAGTGACTCGCTCCTGCGTGCATATGTATTCCTTGGGAAACCAGTCATAGAGCTTCCCATCTGGCCTCCCAGCTATGTTAGACGCTTCGATTTCTGCTCTACCCATAACCATCAATCCGAGGGCCACGCCACACAACCACGCATTCACCATCCCCTCTCCATTATACCCCGCTGATATCCATTCAGCAGGATTTGTCATAGTTTGCTTGCGTCTTTGGAAGGAGGAACCTTTGGCAGAGCACGTCCAGTCAAGCTTGGCTCCAGCTTTCCTACGAATGGCATCATATCTGCCGTCAGGCCTAAACTACCAGACCATAAATTCTTCACTCTTCCTCCTGGAGCATCCTCACCCCAATTTTCGAATCCAAATGCCATGGGTAAAACACCACTGAGGTGACATCCAGCAAGATAGTTGGTCTCAGCATCACTAGCTATACCAAACTCACAGAAGCCTTTCTTGCCTGATTGTACCATGGCGCCGCCCGTCATAATTTCCCCTCCCTGGCTATCAATCGAGTCAACCTTCCCTGGGCGCTGGGTGATGTATTCGTATCCATGCTTGTTTATGAAGCACCATGATCTGGAACCTTTCAACTCCGGAAAGTCTTTCCCAGGTCTCTGAGCGCTCATTGTACCACGAACTGGGAAGATTTTACCACGAAGACCAGGTACGAGATTTGAAGTATGTGCATTAGTCGCATGAATGACATGACTAGCAAGGATATCACCCCGCGAAGTGTGGACAATGAAAGGCTGGTTAGGGTTTCTGGTTGTACTTATACTTTGAGCTGCAGTGTGTGTTTCGAGGGAAAACTCAGACGGATAGTTTCGGAGCAAGGAATCCAGGATGCATGTAACAAGACGGTAGGGCCATATCGCACCGGCTTGGTAGGTGATCGCTCCGAAAGCATGCTCACCGAGTTGATATTTCTATACCACCAACAGTATCAGCACAATTGGAAAAGAGCCTTTTCAGGAGAATAACGTGCCTCTCGTGCAATCTCCTTTTCCCAAAGTTCAACACCTTTCGCTTCATCTGGCATTTCGCGTCGATATTCTTCCACCATTTCCTTCCACTCAGTGAACCTTTCCTCATCATAGAAGACGTCAAGAGTCTCAACCTCACGAGTTTCCGCCAAATTCCAGCCTTCCTGCTTCGCCAGGTCAACCAGAACCGGGAGATGAGACATTTGAAAGTTAACAAGGAATTTTGCTCGCTCAGCCCCAAAATGTTTCTTAGATTCATGGTAGGACTCAAAGGGCGTGCACTTGATGTGACCACCATTTCTCCCCGTTGCTCCACTGCATACTTGTCGCGCTTCAAGCATCACCACACGCTTCTTAATGTTCATGGAAGCACATTCTGACAAGATCGTGCGTGCAATACTCGCACCAGTGATTCCCGATCCAATTATCACAATGTAGACGGTCTTGGGTAATGTTTTGGACTGGGCATCCACAAGATCCGGAAATGGAGGATTTTTCAACCAAAAAGAGGTCGTGGGATTTGACACAGGAATTCCAGGACTGGCGTTGATGCGGTCCAGTAGAGCGGTCAATTCCGCACTGTCCTCCGCCGTGTCTTTCAGAAGTGTTTTGAGTCCGAAGTAACTTTCGCGAATACTCGAGAAGAGAGTCGACATCTTGTTGATTGATGCTTAAGGTCAAAGGAAATGCTGCACGCAAGCCTTCGGGGATATCAATATCTGCATAAGAATAGCCGACAATCATGTCCGCTGCATCGACCATTAGTGCATGACCCCACAACCTGGCAGTTGTCCGGCACGTCGCTTGACAGATAGGCAAGCACGGATATGATGCTATACGATTAGCTTCGTAACGAGCTGGAGAACCTAAAGGGAGATGCTAGTGAACACGCAGTGGATAAGGTTAATTGTTTTTCGAACAAGTCATCATATTCGGAAGGTATCTTAATGGTGTCGGCACAAGCATCGTCGTACGAAGTATTACCACAAGACTCCAATATAACGCGAGTACGATATACAGAGTTTGGAAATCAGCTTGGCTGTGAGGAAGAAGAAAAAACACCATTCCAGCCACAAAGCTTATCAACCTCGTTTCCCCGCTACTGGGAAGACTTTTCAGAATTCAGAAGGTCCAGCCTGTGGTGTCGGGGGCTTGTTGAATGAGGAGTTGGGTCGGGATAGTTGAAGGAGTGGGGCTTCCAGTACCAAGGGTGGGCTGAAGATAAGCATTCACCCCTGCAAGGTACGCGGCCCGGGCCGCTGGAGATAAGCTTTGAAGTTCAAAGGAATGGGGAGTGGTCTACTTCCTGCGCTCGCTGCGGTGGTCTTTTGACCCGCAGCTAGATAACACCGAGAATACTCCCCAAGTTTGATTTGGTGAATTCGTTTTTCATCCTAATAGTTGCGCATATCCACGATCCTGATAAGCGAAAGCCGAGGCGAATTAAGCGAGTGAAATAGGAGGGCTGGGTCTGGATTCCATACCTGTGTGTCCGTACAGTAGGCCGTCAAAGCCCCACTTATGATACTGCGACAGGTCGCCGATAAGCTTCTGCAATGGTAAGTTCTGTCGATCTGAAGACAGGTATCTGACCATTTGTACTTATTGACACGCCAAGCCCACTTTCACTAGTCGCTGGTGGACTTGACATTACCCAATATCTACTGTTGAACTCTGACCTCGTTTGCGAAAGTTGGTCAGCCTGTCTCACAATGTCAGATGAGAACTTCCTTCCAGGGACAAAGCGATTGTATGACGAACAAGGACAAGCTGTATCACATCATACGGAGCTGAAAAAGCATGGCGACATTGTCCTTGCACCTCAGCCAACAGATCATCCAGACGACCCTCTTCACTGGTGAGCATAGTTGAATCCTCACTTGGAAAATGAATCCTAATGATGTTTCAGGGGAATGTTGAGGAAGTGCTGGCATGCGCTTCTCCTCCTTCTCATTACGGCCCTGACTGGAGCGACAACGAACGATTCTGGCTCAGCCCAATTTCAAGAGAATGCCCAGCTCGGTATCAGCTACGACTCCTTCAACGTGGGAGCAGGAGTTTTGTTCATCGGAATTGGATATTGGACCCTGTTGATTTCTCCAGCTGTGTGGCTATACGGACGCCGGATATCATACCTAGTCTGTCTGATGCTTGGAGTCATTGGCGGCATCTGGTTTGCCAGGGGCAATAAGACTTCGGACGCCATTTGGAATCAGCTCTTTGTAGGCGCCTCAGAGTCTTGTAGCGAAGCGAATGCGCAGCTCTCTCTCGTGGACATTTTCTTCCAGCATCAGCGTGGTGCTGTCCTTGGTGCTTACATGCTGGCTATTAGTGTGGGAACCTTTTTGGGTCCCCTAATCGCCAATAAGGTAGCCAGTAGCCTAGGGTGGAGATGGATTGGTTGGTTTGGTGCAATTTTCAATGGCTTGTTGGCAGTTGTCGTCTTCTTCGGACTCGAAGAGACATCTTTCGATCGAAATGCGCACTTGATAGTCGAGGGAGTTCAGAGTACTCTCCCGACTGGGAATGTTGAAGAGCAAGGCGTGTACGACAAGGAAAAGGCCGCCTTAAGTACTGCTAACGACAACGATATAATTCCATCCATTGAGACCCAGACTCCTCCGGTGCCTCGGAAAACATACCTTCAACGTATCAAATTGATCACACTGGCACCTAATGTACGAGGTACAGGCTTCAAGCAATACTTCTCGCGACTATTTCACACCTTGCGGGTGTTCACCTTCCCCGCAGTATGGTTTGCAGGCCTGCAATGGGGTGCTCAGGATGCGTGGCTGACCTTCTACTTGACAACTGAAAGCGACAATTGGACCTCGAGTCCTTGGAACTATGGAACTGGAGCTTTGGGTGTGATGGATATGCCATGTTTGATTGGTGCTGTGTTAGGCTGTGCTTATGGTGGATGGTTTTCAGATCCATTTGTGCGGTGGATGACAAGACGCAACGGCGGCATTCAGGAAGCCGAGATGCGCTTGTGGCTATTGATCCCAGCTACTATTTTGTTTCCCACAGGTATGCTTCTATTTGGTGCTGCAACCACGTACGGATGGGCGTGGCCTGTCCCATATGTGGCATTGGGCTTCATTGGCTTTGGCTGGGGCAACGCCGGAGATGTTGCCATGGCATACCTTGAGGATTGCTATCCGAATATGATTTTGGAGGGAATGGTTGGAGTTGCAGTCATCAACAATACCATTGGAATGACTTTCACCTTTGCTGCAGATCCATGGCTTACTGCTGATGGTACTCTCAACACTTACATTGGTTGCGGGGTTTTGTCATTTGTATTCATGGCGACTACGCTTCCTTTCATTAGATATGGGAAGCTTTTCCGACGATGGACAGCAGAAAAATACGAGCGCTTCTTGGTGCTGAGGGATGGTCTTTGAATCACTAGCTTTAGCTGACGAAAGATTCAGCGTGTTTTGTCTTGTTTCTCTTGGCATGAATATAATGTGCAGAATTCCAGGAAGTTCCAAATTTTTGACGGGCTTTACTAGTCACAGGCTACTACAAACATCTCGATATCGTGATCGAGAATTATTTGATCGCGAACTATATACAAAATAATACAACTCAAATGCGGCTTAATGAAGCATTTGCTGGCGCTTGTTGACGGACATTCAAAAATCCACGGGAATGCTTGTTGTTAATGGGGACTCAAACCAAAAAGTCCTCCATTCATTCTCAATGTAAAGAGTCAAGACCTTATGAAGAACCATCCCCTGCACTGATGGTATACTTGGAGTTTCCTCCGGCACCGCCCCAACCCTCTGTGGAAATTGTTTGGTAATCCATTGTCCCCAAATTCATGCCGAGCTTGGCCCATGCTGCAAAATGGTTTGCGGTAGTGACGGTACCGCTTCCAGTGCGCTTGTCTTGTCGAACCGAGATGTACTATTGTTGATTAGCGCCGCAAAGTTCTCAAAGGGAAGAAAATTTCCAAGATTGGACTCACCTGATTGAAGGTCGTGGTACCTGAGATAGATGGTTGGTTGACTTGCTGATGCTTCCAGATGTCGTAAGTGGATCCATCGCTCTCCAACGTTCCAAGTTTGGTACCCTGAGCGGCGCCTTGTCCGTTGCTGTATTCCTGAATGTAGTATTCTACCAGTGGGTTTTTCGACCAGCCGTAGACGGAGACAAGCACGGTTCCAGCAGAAGCGGATGTGCTGCCAGTGAACGTGATGTTTCTGAATGTTACGTCAGCAAGTTCATCAAAACTTCAGTCAGAAGCAGAAATTGAAAGCAATTCATCTTTATGAATGAGGTAATTCTGTAACTCGATCGAGCACAGATATAAAGTGAAGAGAAGCCATTACCTGTCCGTTCCCTTACTCCATCCCTTTCCCACAACGAAGTCCTGAGCTCCAGAAAAGGTTACCGAGTAGCCATTCGTGGATGATTGAAAGTTGACGCTGCCGCCAGTTTTGTAGTTCTGAGTATAGTCTTGGCGGGCAGCGAGTCTGTCACCTCCAATCTCAAAGTCAAGGAGGTCATATGGCGCAGGAGCGGCAAGTGCGCCAGTCACTGCTGAGACAGCCAGGAAGAGTTGAGTGAAGCCAACCATGATTGCAGCGATATGCGGTAGAACTGAGGTGAAGGTCCTGTAAAGTTGAGAGTCTGGTGAGAAAGGGGATCCGGGAGATCGGTGGACATCTTTATATTTCCCAGAAACTCGGTTGCTTGGATAATGTATCCTGGGAAGAAACTCTCCGGATCTATTTGGAACGTGCTGCCCTTGCTCCGCTGTTTATTGAGATCGTTTGTGGTATGACCCTGTCATGGAGCAGATGTACAGTAGACCAATGAACAACCCTGCGTGACTCTGTTTAGGTGATTTCCAAGATCAGAAATAGAGTTAAAGTAGCATGCCGGTAGACAGGGCCGAAAGTCTAACTGCAGGCAATTGAAGAGGAAAGTAAGTTGTTTAGCCCTCATTTTGAGTCTGTGGCTAAAAGCCACCAAAGCCAAAAACTGGGGAAAAGGTGGGGGAGGCGCACAGTACCCCTCAATTCAGGGTTTCTTGCAATATGGAAACAGTCTCGGCTAAGTTGTTTTCCACCTTGCATGGTGTGTTTCAGTTGGATAAAAAGGTCATATGTGGTACGAACAGTCAGTCGACTAACAGAAGCCTCGGCGTTCACTTTGTATAGATTATTTTGATGCGCCAAGATCAAAGTTTCTGCTTTGACCCCAAACCTTAACATGACCCCTCACCATCTGAATTCGTTTCCTACCGTAGCACTCGATTTTTGTGGGGCTCAGTGAGCTATGGTTGTTTTAATTACTGCACATCAAGTCTGCGATACGACTAGCTTGGCACTCTTAGCAAAAAGCTGATAGACAATAGCTCAGATCTCACGCAGGCTGGCCGTCCATCACATGACACTATTTCTTCACTCGAGGTCTGCATTCTTGCCTACATTCCACAGGTGTCCGCTTGCTTTAGGTTGATAAGCCTCTCTCAGCATCTCAGCTCTTCAAAAATGATACCCTCTTCCGAGCCCTCACGAATTATCGTCCCATATCCCACCTGTCCGTTTAAGGACACAACCACATGCGTTCGAGAGTCGACCTAGTATTTTGCAATTAGTCCGGGATCACATATAACTGCAAGTACCACGGTCCGAAAAACTCGTCTCGTGGCCTGCAATGACTGGGAAAGGGTCTGCTAGAAACCTGAAAGTCTGGGAATACAGAGCTTAAGCGAGAAAAAGGGGGCGAAGCTCGGCTGTGCACAGTCACGAGCAAGAAGTGAATGTAACCCAAGAATAAATTCGGAAGCAGTGGATAATGTCTGTATAATCTCTATATGATATGTTGGCTTGGCGACATATTCTTTCAACTCACGACTCATCTCCGTCAAGATGTGCAAATTGAACCCATCAACCCAGAAAGATCTGACAGCCGACCCACGCAACGCTCGAGTGGTGCAACTGGAATCTGTGAATGAGGATCATAGAGGTGGATTGAAGCGCTTTCTTGATATTCCAGATAATCCGAAAACGGCAGAGAAAAGGAGTGTATGGAAGAAGTTAGGTTTCGAAGTTGATCATGATTACGGGTATGTTTCTCAACGAGGTTGATTCTTTGGGCTTCAGATACCGGTGACTAATAAAAGGTTTATAGAAATACGAATGCCTCGTCTTCTCGTGGTTTTGGGGTTGGGTAGAACGTCGATGCTGCGGGTGATCTGAGACCTTTGCGTTCCGCCCTTTGTTTCTGATGAGGCAATGGTAATGGTGATATGAAGGAGGATTTTTCTGAGTTGGGACCATTGATTGCATGTCCCTCCTCTACCGTTATTGGGTATTAATTTCCTATCGCTATCTTGGTAGCTTGTGTTTGGATCAAACTGCTGGAGGGGGGATTACGTGAGATCTATTTCGAATTACCTCTATCTATTTGCATTGGATACCTGATCAAGGCGAATGCTTGGATAGTCTATGAGCGATTAATGTGATGAGTTATTATTGAAACATCAATTATTGCAAGCCTCAATGATTCAGCTGAGCAAGTTGAAGAGCTCGCAATACTTCGCCCATTGTGTCTTAGCCTTGTCATGTAACTGACCAATCGTCGAAACATTATCCCGACTTATGTATTCCTTCGCATCTCGTTTCCTGATAATGGCAACTACGTCAACCACCCGAAGCGGCATTTCCAGAAGTTAAAATGGCTCCTCCCTTGGATTGGATGCGGGAAGATTAATTTATTTGCTTACTCGAGAAATCTCCAAGCATCAACGTATGATCCGGACGCGCAGCGGTGGTAGATCTCGAGCTCCAAAATTGCTACCTGAAAAATTACAAACTGGTATAAATATTTATTGAAAACCAAGATGGAGAGAATCTACCATCTTTCCGAAGAGCTTTATGCCTTCATCCCCACTTCACCACAGATTTTGTTCAACACAACAATGGCAAAGCTCTCATCTCTTGCACAATTCGTAGCCCTCGCAGCTACAGGCATTGCTTGGTCAAGTCCAGATTGCAAAGCCGTCCCAGGATCTCCTGGTTGGCCTACCGAAATCCAATGGTCAGGCCTCAATACTTCTCTCTCTGGACGACTCATCAAGCCTTCACCCCCAGGTGCAGTCTGTCATCCCACGCAAGTAACGTTCAATGCGGCAGAATGTCCAGCGGTGCAAGCGGAATGGTTGACCGCTGCGTGGCATACAACCAATCCTGTTAGTAGCATAAGGAATAACTGGAACAACGACACCTGCCTGCCTATTGCGACGGATCCTTGCAGTGGAGAGGGCTATCCCATTTACGTTGTCAATGCTACTTGTGCAGAAGACGTGAAGGCGGGAGTTGACTTTGCAAGAGAGAACAACATAAGATTGATTGTGAAAGGAACAGGACATGATTATATTGGAAGGTATAGGTTTGTTCAACTTTTAACAGAGCTTGCTTACCAGTCACAGGTCCTCAGCTCCCAACTCTCTATCAATCTGGACACATCACATTACCGGACTTTCGTTTCATGATGGCTTCGAGCCAAAAGGATGCGGATTCTCGATCGATGGAGCCGCAATCACGGCAGCTGCTGGTACTCAAATGCTTGAACTAGATGGACAAGCTCACTTACGAAATCTCACCATTGTATCAGGTGGATCAGGAAGCGTCGGCGTTGGTGGGTATTTGACAGGTGGTGGCCACGGTGCGTTAAGTTCAACCTACGGAATGGGTGCAGACCAAGTTCTTGAAATTGAGATGGTTACACCGGGAGGAGATATTGTGACCGTGAACGAATGTCAGAATCAAGATCTCTTCTGGGCTATGCGAGGAGTAAGTCACCCATCTTCTCGACATCAGCATTCAGACTGCTGATGCAACAGTAGGGTGGTGGCTCAACATTTGGGGTCATGACATCCGTGACTATCAAAGCATTCCAATCCTCAGCTTTCCATACTGTGACGGCACTGATGGCTACGAAACCAGGAACAGATGCATACTGGAGCGTGATAGCAAATGTTCTGTCGCAATTCCCGACATTAGACGAGATGGGGATCTCGGCATACTCTTACATTGCACCAGGCTTCACGAGTGCAGCTCTCAACATCACTACTCCCGTTGATGGATTTTATGGTATCTTCATGCTACCAGGATTACATCCAGAGAACACATCAGACTCCCTCACATCTGCTATCAAACAGCTTTTCAACACCGCCACATCCTCGTTCCCACAACAATTCGAAACTTTCACAAACACAACATCGTACCCAGACTTCTGGAGTTATTTTGAACCTAATTACGGACCTCTGAATGCAGGTGATGACGGAGTACTCGGTTCGAGGCTACTTGACGGCAAGGCATTGACTGGAAATCTTACAGCACTTGCAGATGCGTATAGAGTTGCTAGCCCAGTGGGAAATGAGATAAGTGCCTTTCTTGTTAGTGGGAAAGGCGTGCACAATGCAAAACCAAGAGGAGGAAGCAATGCTGTGAATCCTGCTTGGCGGACGGCATATATACATTCAGGTAAGAAAGTTCAAGACTTATTGAAGCTTAAGACTGACGGTAGAGGTAGTCTTATCAGTAGGCTGGGAACCTTTGAACGAACAGCAGAAGAAAAATCAAGAGGGCAATCTAACAGATGTATATATTGAAGGACTGAGGAAGCTGGCTCCCGATATGGGTGCATACGTCAACGAGGTAGAATCACTTGAATCCTGCATTTGTATGTTTACTGATGAGTTACGAAGGCTTATCCAGATGAGCCCGATTGGCAACACACATTTTGGGGAGACAACTATGAGCGCTTGCTCTCCATCAAAAAGGACTATGATCTAGGGAATGTATTATGGTGTCATCCTTGTGTGGGCAGCGAGAATTGGGAAGTGGTTGACAATGTGCTGTGCAGCAAGTAATAAGGGAAATTGAATGCGGACAGTTGTAGGTATGCATTTATAACCAAGGTATCATTTAAAACGTAGATTCGCTTCTTCGTAATGCCGTGTCTTCGTGCTCCATCGTCCATTGTCCATGATTCTAGGAATGGATTTTAGGGCAATGCTTCAAGTCGCAGTTCCTTCTTCTCTGCATCGCCCCCGTCTTTGCCTTGCAGATGCGGTATCCTTCCACAAAGAAATGCCGCCTCATGTGCTTGTACCACTCCTTGACCGGCATCGGTTCAGTCCACTGTTGATTGTACTCCCAACAAATCCAGCATCCTAGCATTTCCTTCCTGGCTTCGCCCTCCTTCTTCTCTACTGCAACATGTGATTCCCACCTGAAGTTGACAGAGGGATCGACCCAATCCAACCATCCTGTCTTGTAAACTTGTGGTATCTCATCACCGCAAACAAATCCGCAGGCATTGCAGGGCTGGAAGTATTCTGCGGCAGACATTCCACCTTTTGATACAGAATTTGCTTGTCGTTCTCGGAATGCAAGCTCGCAAAAGCCTGGATTGGTGGTTGCAGATTCGTGATAGGGTGGAGGAGGTTCGTCTGAGGAAGATGGTGCCGCGTTCAATGCGACCTCGGAGGTTTTCTCTGCCATAATAGCCTTGGGAGGAAGCTGTCTGGAATCTGTAGGTGTAGGCAGTTCCTAGTCGTAAATAGAACGATTGATGGTAGCGCTCAGAAGAGTGCTTGAGTCGTGGTACGAAGTAGGGAACGGTGAATGGGATGCAACGAGCAAGCGGGCATTGTCATCAAGTAATGTCTGATAAACAGAGAATTATCAACCTTGCCTTCAGCCCCATTTGAAAAGATTTCCTTGATTCTGGTGACAATTGGTGGCGGGGTTGGGTCTGAATTGAAGGCTGGAAAGCTGAAAGAAAGAGAAGGCTGGAAATGGTGGAGCAGACCACGTGATTCCAGCATGAAGAGACAAATTCTGAAATTTTGTTATAGAACATTGAAAAAACCGATTCTTGGAGAGTTTAAATGCTACAATCTATTTTTACATACTTCAAGATGCCGAAATGATGAATTAAACCTCTTGTTGTGTTGCCTCTCGTTTGTTAAAGCTCGCCAGCCCAGCCTTGAGCATCGGCCAAGCTTCAACGCCTCTTCTGGTCACTCTGACAGACCGTGCTCGAAGACATGCGATCAGTCGTCTATTGTTGATGTGAATCGTAGCCGTCAACATCTGAAACATTTAGCAATGCTGTGCTTCTCATTTGCTGCAAAACAGCTGCCTAGACGGCCTGCGAAGTCTGTCGCGATGAAGAAGACATTCCGAGGACAGTGCGCAAAGAGGCAGCCATTTGCTCGCGCTGCGCTGACGTATTGAGTCAATCAGTCAAGGCTCCTATCATTCATATCTTCAGAGTTCTCTGATGAAATCCAGGTGCTTCCGGAACAGCAGCGACATCATGATTTTTGGCGGGCGTCGAACCAATACAGATATCAACCCTTCCCCCTTTGTTAGATGTATCCCACCATGGCAGATTCCTTGCTCAATCTCTCGAACCTCTTGCTTGCACTTTCTCCGATTACCATCAGAAATTCGACGCCTAGTTTTCTACCATTACTTACTCTCCCTGAACCTTCCAGATCACTTCTTCCATCACCTCACATTCCTAGGATACTGGGGAAGTTCATCTGAACCCGACTCTACTCAGAAGGATGCTCGGGGATTTGATCTCGGGAGAAAGATAAAGTGGGAGATCGAATGTCTCTTTCTCATCAATCGGCAAGTCCACATCGAAGCAGAAGATGTGCTATACAATTCCTTCATATTTTACGTCCATCCTCGCCATCAAACACGACACTTCCGCCAAGCATTATATGCTCGAAAAGAACTTGGATGGAAGATACCTCGAGCTCCTCGGTTGCCAGAAAGGGTCCAGAATATACAGATCAATCTCGCCTTCGGTCAATCCATTTCAAGTCTTCATTGGGCATCTCAGCAAGGATGGCGTGGATCTTGGCTACATTTGGCTGCGGAATTTCCTCATCTTCGAAAGGTTGGTCTAGCGGTAGACTACGATCCTCGAAACGGAGACGAAGCATTGAGCAAGCAATTGATGGACATGGTCTTGTGCTTCATGCGAATATTTCAGCCAACTTGCATTGTCCAAGTCAGGTTTGCGGGCGTGAAATATGACAGCTACGCTCGCCTCTCACCTGCTTCAGGACCCTTGTATACGGATATTATCGACGAGGAAAAGAAGTTGCTTCAGTTGAGGGATGAATCGAAACTTATTTGGCATAAAGTCGCGAGACACTTCAACGACCCTCGCTCTGAACTTTACTCGGTGGCGGGATTGCAGGCACGATACCAGCGTCTTAAGTTGCGTCAGATCCAAGCAGCGATGGAGGTCGGATTTTTTGAGAGAATGAAGGAGGAATTGACAAGGAGTCTGCTCGAATAGGACGGTTCAAATGTGGAGAGTCAAGTCACCACCGTGGAACGATAGTGTGACTCTGATAATGGTCCCACTCAACAGGCATGGTTCTACCAGTCACAAGAAAGTTGACGCTGAAGCTGGAACGAGGGAATTCATATGTACTGCATGAATTTTTGATTCAAGAGCTTACGACTGATGCTCATGGAGGATGAGGTATAGAAAAATATAAGGACAAGGGCTACGAATGATGACATGCTATTCCAGACAGCTCTCCACCACCACATGAGACATTATGAGGAGCCAATTCTCTGGAACCTCGAAGGAAACCACAGTAAACAAATTCTTTCCATCTATATGGTTACCAACTTCTGGTGGCAATGCCACACGTGACTGAGAAAGTTGGTGAAACTCAAAGTGCCGCAGACAATTTTTCCAGCCTCATTTGCAACCGTCGATCATGATGTAGTCTCGAGGTATCCAGATGTTCAGCCTACTCAATTCAAATCAATATTCTCCGAAGATCGTCCAAGCTCAAAGTGCCGGCTGCTCGACATTCCATCTCCAAATATATCCGTGTCGACGGCGTTGAGCTAAGATGTCTCAACCGATCTATTGGCCCCTCCACTCGCATCCCCTCTTCCATCCATGTGCATTGCAACAAACGTGCACGCCTCCAAACACTTGTGAAGCCCCAGGAAAAGACGATTCTGAAGATCGGCAGCGAATCGGCGGCTCTGCCCGTAAGTGCATAATGTTTCGAAACGAACAGCCACTCGCTCTGTCTCAAAGTCATCATCGCGCGTCTTGGCAAGTTACACACCTTCCACTTTATCAGTTCTGGTCCCTTCCTCAGGCCGTCGTTGTCGATTCATAGTTTTTTCTTAATCTTTCTCGTTGATATTTTCTTAGAAGGTATTTGGGGTTTTGGAACGTCCGAGTCGTACCAGTAATGCTTTCCTCTACCATTCTCGCCGTTGCGCTCGCTGGCGCCGCAATTGCGTTCACTCCCTCGGGATTTCAACCTTCTTCGACTCAGAACATGACCGTTGTGTTTGGGAACACATTGGCAGTCAACGGCAAGGAGATGCAAAAAGCAGGTAAGCAGTGATTATGCTCCACAATGCGAACTCCCCTAAAGTCAATAGATGTTGCGAAAGCACCCACGCTTGGCACGGCGCAGAGAATGTTCGGTACCTACACAGTCATGATGGTTGATCCCGATATCCCTCCTGCAACAGCGGGTGGAGCTACGAGCGAGCTTCTTCACTGGATGCAAGCCGGGCTGGTCTCTTCCAACACAAGCACAACAGTCGCAGGTGTTACAACCTTTGAATTGATCAATCCCATGAATGTCACTGCGTTTGCCACCTATATCCAGCCATCGCCACCCGACAAGGCCCCCAACACTCATCGATACACCCAACTTCTCCTCAATACCACTGGGAACACCAGTGCATTGACCACCTTGGCAAGATTCGCAATGACGAGGACGAACTTCAGTGCTGTTAATGTGGTCAATTCTGCTGGTGTGAAGATCATTGCTGGAAACTCATTTGATGTCTCCAACGGCACCCTCGTTCAATCCAATATCACGAAGACGACTTCTGTAGCTGGTAGTGGAGCGAGCGCCACTGGCACGGGAACTGGTACAAGATCGAGTGCAACTTCGTCAAGCAATGGAACTGTGAGCAGCACCGGTACTCCCAAGAGCACGGGCGGTGCTTCGGAGTTGACGACTGGAGGAGCTTTGATCGCAGGATTGGGAGCATTGGCTGCTGCCTTGATAATGCTGTAGATGCCCCAATTAGAAAAGAGGAAAGATGATTTATGTGCATCGTGGTGCTCGAGAGCCAAAGTGAGATGTGCTCAAGTGACTTTGAAACTTTAGCCCAGTTTCGTAGCTCGCCCGAATTATGCATTTTTCATCCTAACTTCACATCTAGCCCCACTCCCACCATTACTGTGCTTTACTACTCTGTTAGACAATGAAATTTGGAATCATCTCATCCAATATACCTCAATTTCGGAGTCGACACACTTGCTACCGGCTACGACTAGTTTGATCGATACAAAAGGTTTAATGGGAGGATACAAGGTCGCACGTCTCATCACTTCTGTGAAGTATACAAATGAGGAGGCAAAGATGAGCAACCTACTTACCCTGTTGCACCAATTTCCTGCTTTGCAGACCCTAGATGTCGCGGTACAAGATGAAGATCGATACAGTACGCCGATGCACTCAAACAGCTCAATCTAGAGTAGGGGTTGCACCTAGACTACTGAAAGAATCCCAAGTCTCATTCGGGGTGGAGATGGAGCAAATAAATTGGTTCAGAAGGTTGAACGGTGGCGAACGAATTTTCCATTCTAATCTTGTATCCATGGAGATGACCTACAGTCCAGATGAGAAATGAACCCCTGCAAAGGTTCAGAGCGTCTGGGGGACTGGTTGCCAAGGTATCTGGGCGGCTCGCATATCTGGCTTGAACCGGACGGACCTTAAAAGTGCTTGAAGTCCCTTGCAGACATGAAATCAGAATCTGAAATGGAATCACTAGAAGATGAACTCAAAGAGCTGTGGATAGGGTGGAGAGAGAAGCTTGCGAATCATGTACCGGGGCTGTTGGAGGAGTTCGATGAGGAAGATCGAGAGCTACCGTACTGAGAGAAGCAATGTACATAAAGAAATAACAGATGGATGTGCATACAGAATAACACCTCTAGTTGATACATAGCAGGAAACGATAAACTTCGAAAGGAGCCTCAAAATATCGCCTGCAGTGCCGTGTAACCATTCGCTTGGCATCGATCCTGCACCCGAACTCCGCCACGCCGAATTTCTGACAATCAAATCACATCTTGCACTAAAAGTCGAGCGTTGCCACGAAGACGATGAGTTTATCCAATAAACATTAGATCATGTGTACGCAAAAACTTTGTTGCAAGTCGCAGTTTACCAGCACGTGTAGCCACGTGGAGAACCCTTGTCACCGCTCCTGTTGTCCTGGCGCCAGCAAGGTAAGACGGGAGAAGAAGCACACCGCTTCTTGCAAACTTGAAGCGATTGAAGCTTTAAGATCGGAGTGACAATCATGATACTGGAAGAGAATTTACCAAGGTCTTTCTTCTCTCCGGTTGGTCTGCTTGGATCCTCATCACTGATCGCCCGCAGATATTCCCAGCGCAAGCTTGACGCATCTCCGAGACCCAATTTTCTTATAGGAGCAACAGAACAGAAGCAAGAAGTTCCCCAAGAATTCTTCAAAGAGAGTCAATGGCATATTGCTGGATTTTCAATGTGCCGAACGATAGAGAACACGGAAATTTGTCGTTTGATTTGCATATGGTGTGGCTGCTTTATCCTCGCAAGGAAGTGAGCCTAGCTATTGCCCGAAGAGCCTGAGCTCAGCTTAATTGGAGAGAGCAAAAGCAGCGGAAACCACTAACCGAGTTAGGTTTTGGGCCCAAACCTTAAAAAGATGCTTCTTAGATAATACTCAACTTCAGAGTTTCCATGACTGCTAGTGCTTTCCTCCGTATAGATTGAAACATCGATATTATTCATGGGCCGGTTGCAATTAAGTAGGTAGGTAGAGAAGAAATGATGCTCATCACGTGATCATCTGTCATGCTTAAAAATAGCATCATGTTGGATCTTTTGATCCAACAGAACACGTCAAATTCACAGCCTCACTCATTCTATCGGACTCATTGCGACTGCATAGGGGAACATACTCAATCTATTGGTCTCTGAATCTTTCACTTGTTCTGCAGATACACATACGATGCCATTCCCTTTATTCGCCGCACTAGCCGTGGAGCTTCAACAGAATGTAATGCAACAGTGTGAGAGACCAGAACTCCTCAAAATTGGTAAGGTTTCCTAGACAGGTCTGTGCTAAGCTAAATGGATTAGCCCTTTGCTCCCGAGACATGAACCGTCTCGCAATTTCAATAATTTACCGGCACGTGGACCTCAGCTATCATAATGACGAAGGATTGTTCTCAGCCATACCTTATGAGAAGATGGTTAGAGGGGACAATCCTGACAGGCGTGTGGGTGTGCTGAAAGAGACAATGTTCCACGCACAAGAACTTTTCATTGACACAATTATACAACACCCATCATTCGGAGCATATGTGTCCTCCCTCGTTTGGACATATCTATGGGTGATCGATGAACTTGACATCAACCCACAACGGCTGTGGAAAGCTTTCCAAAGCCTAACAAATGTCAAAACCATTGATATTTGCTCCATGGACCTGGAGGAGCAATACGTCGTTCCTCCCCCATTATTCCCATCCGCCACAAAAATCCGAGTTGGTGATAGAATACCGTATGCGCTCTTTAGAGCCATTTTAGCCTTTCCAGCTCAATTGACGTCACTCGAAATCGACAATGTCCATGGCTTGGGTCAGGTCTCAGACGGCATGAAACTCTATTACTCCGATACGTTGTATGAAGCCCAAGAAACTGAGGACGACGACTTGGTTCCAGTGACGCGGCATGATGGGCCCATGAAGGGCCACTTGAATCTTCTGGTCGGGAAATGCACTAAGCTACGATACTTGTGCATCAAGACTGTTGGCCAAGATAACTATCCTGACACACGATGGTGTGAGAAGAGGGAGCAAGAGCGTTACGAAGAAGTTGCAAGATTCATTGATTCTGTCAAGCTGACGCTGGAAAGTTTAAATCTAGAATACGGAACGGAACCTGATCAGCCATTTCGAATGCCGTGTCGAGGCTTACTGCATGCCGTCCCGCATGTTGGTCGGCCAATGGATCGAAGGTTCTTTCAGTACATCTTGCCCGCTTTGTGTCGTGGAAAGTGGCCAGCTCTGAAAGTGATTGCTATTCTTGGAATCGGTGGGACGCCAACAAAATATGCACTGCGGAATCGATACACACCTGAAGATCGTTCTGTTTTTGATAACGCTGAGGAGAAGCTCAGAGTAGCATTTGGGAACAATATCACACTTATATGGCAAAGGGAAAATGCCTCCAGTTTCTACTTGTTGGAGCATAGAGGGCTTGCATACATTACGACCACATCTTTATGATACTGTCAACTTCCTAGAAATTGAGTCAGCTACCTCAAATGTGCTAGATGGCGTGCCCTGACCTTTGATATATTTATTCCACTGATTCTTGATAGGCTTTGAATATAAATTGCCATTCGCGTCAGGAGTGGAAGGCCAAACATCGGTGTTACAGGATGCAGCTGCTTGGTTCGGTCCAGAGTATTTGATTCCTTGGCAACCATCTACAGAGTTCCAGAAATTGTAGATCTTGATGTAAGATTTAGTCTTGTAAGCTGGCCATAAGAGTTTGGTTCAAATCTGTAAAAGTCAAGGACTTACTGCCATCCACGCATAATTGTCTGCGTTCCGAGAACTCTGCGACTTGGTGGCTGGTGCTTGATTGACCAGCCCAAAGGCTGCAGAAAGTGTTGATGCCACATAGAACCCATACTTCTCCGGATTCTGGTCCGAGAAGAAATTTGTGTTCAGAACCCACGGAAGACTTTTTTGTTTTGATAAGTGACGCAGTCTTTGGGGAGATATTTGTGAATGACTTACTGGGTTACTTTATGTAATAGTGCTTGTGCGGTGGAATTCAGCATATTCAGATTATACATCGTTTCCTTTGGGACATTGCCGTTTGACAGCTCATATCTTTGACTCTCCATTCTCGGTAATTGGAAGAATGGTGGACAGAAATGTATAAACCATGCGTCTTCAGACACCAATGGATTTGTTGCGAATTCTTGTGTGCCACTAGCGGCCACCGTAAATGCTGCATTGGAGTCAGCATCTGATTCTCATTGCATTCCGTCTAGCATACCTTGAGCGCCATTATTACAGATATTATCTCCAGCGAGATTATGTAGACCCGGACCCATGGTGAGATACAACAAATTGCCTGCGCGGATGAACCCTTGAGCACCTGGATTTGATCCCCCGTCACCTTGCAAGTTTTCCGTTTCTGTAATTATTCTTTCGAAATTACTGACAACTAGATTGCCAAACTTAGAGGTGGTTCATTTTGCACTTAGAGAGCATCCTTACTTGTTGAAATATATTCTGGATCAGCGGCAAAAAGTTGGCCGTATGCCAGGTTGTTCGCAGCAAGAAACGTGCGATAGCAGAGCAAATAAGCGGGCGTGTTCCTTGTTGGGTCTTTTTTCATGACCTGACAGACTCCCTCTGCTATTGTAGTCTGCTCTTGGAACAGTTGATAAGCTGCAGTGTCTGGTAAGAGGGCCGACAACGTTTCATTTGCATATTTAGCCAACTCCATCATTTCCGCCCATGCTTTGACAACGACGTCCCTGAACCATCTAATTAGCAGCTATAAAGGTAACAAATACCGAGAACTTTTTACTGTGACCATTCATCCCGTTGAACACCGTTCGCACCCTGCCAGACTGTCGTTGGAGGGGCTGTAGTGTCGTAATCATACCTTCGCTGCAAAGCAAATGAGGTCTAGTGAAAATTCAGTTTACTATCATATGAGGGTATCGATCATTTCACCTTATTATGGAGGGATCCATGATCTTCGGTCTCCTAGAAAGGGTCAAGGTAGTGCTGATCAACCTTCAACCCTTGCGAGAAGAATGAAAGCTGGCTCTGGGTGTCATCCAGTGCTGACTTCAAGGACGGAGCTCGAAAAGAAGGAATAACAGAGGCACATGCAAGAGATAGGGGAAGAAAGTACTTGGGCTTCATTGTAAATCTGGGAAGTCTGATTCTTCTTAGGACGATATGTATTCAAGCTGGCGAGAATTTCTGTTGTTGAGCTTGTATAGTTATGTATATAGCATCCCATCACCCCTCCAAACCTCCTGTCTATTTTTAGGGAAAACAGAAGGATGACTACCTTGGAAGCTATTTCCAGATAACCCTAACCCTTTCCAGTATGCCTTGAGGATGTTGAGTGTGTACGAACTCCAACAAAGCCAACAACTGCAGCCAAATTTCAACCCAGAAGTTTACAACACGAGCAGACAGAAGAATCATAACCATTCAAGTGTAGCAACAGCAATCAGCCACATATCTGCATGTTCGCAATCAATGGGAAAATGCTTTCGTAGTGAGCCCGATGGCCAAGGAGGCCGCGGGATGGGTCTGGTTCGCCGCCAACAAGGTCGGGAAGGAGTAGCCCTGAAACATAACATGGCAGAGGAGACTATGTTACAATCGATTTCCCCAACACCAACACATACATCGAACCAACACATCCCATTTCCAGCGTTGCTCCTGTCCTCGTAAAGTAGACATGCGCATTCGGGTAGCTGGGTTTGTAAAGATAGGTCAGAGTGCCTCACCATTCACGGCCGTCACATTATGTGGTGTTGGCAAGACTAAAAATATCAACGAGGGAGTTTAATACCCATAACTAATGTGTTTGATCTATTTTTATGACTGTGGGAAAGATGTACTATGAGGGTTGTCAACCGGGGTGACAGGTCAACCTTCTCCTATATGCAGCGATCGCCCGGATACTACATTGCTACTTGCCAAATATTCTCGATATTGAATTTTAAGAGACTGGAACTAAAACCTTTCCTTCGAGAATCATTTTCACAATCAGAATTCAAAATGCGTCCTATCCTATGATCCCTATGGCTCTTCCCATATTTGGGACACAGCACGATCTCACCTCATCAGACGAGAGCAGCGCCGACAGTAAGCTTCAAATGAGTAGTTGCAAACAAATCGAGCTATACCTAATTTCTCTTGCAGCTGCAGAATCGTTCACCACCCTCGAGTAGTGCAGTAACAGTAGCACCTCAAACCGCAATCATCACGGGTGTAATGCAAACAACCTACCTGGCTTATTCTGGCGAAACTGTCAGTACTTTCACAAAGTGCTCAGACAATACTCAGCTAACGAAGCTAGACAAACTCAAAAGTGAC
The DNA here is from genome assembly GCF_001500285.1 of Mollisia scopiformis. Lineage (NCBI taxonomy): Eukaryota > Fungi > Ascomycota > Leotiomycetes > Helotiales > Mollisiaceae > Mollisia > Mollisia scopiformis. Next base: position 211,463 of record NW_017263603.1, read on the forward strand.
TGAAACAATCGACGGCACAGCAACTGTGCTGCCTCTCTGGTACTGCGATCCATCGTTAAGTGCACCAGTGTGCCAAGGCTGTCCAACTAGTACAACATCTGGCCAAGAACCTTGCCCAACCAATTTCAACTTTATTCTGCTCATGCCCCCTTTGGCAATCATTGGGGGACTCATACCTCCACCAGAAGGACTACCTACACTTTCTATAGGACCAGATGGCAACCCAACACCCGAATCTACCCTCTTGCCGACTTACACCTCAGTTCCTCCTCCCACTATTTCAGACAGCGATAGTAGCAGTACTAGTAGCGACAACTCAATCTCTGTTTCCGTGCCTTGCACCATAGCGCCAATCACTGCGAGCAGTTTCGCTTTCTCGCCTGTCCCATCACCGGTCTGGACTGCACCAACCGGCTCCGCTGCCCCTAGCCTTACCGAAGCACTTCCAGTCCTGTCTCTCACAAACGCAGATCCAGCTCATCCGAGTATTTGGCAAGCTTGCAGACCAGGAAATGGGGATCCATATTACAACGGCGGGTTCATCCAATTTGGAGAATCATTCAGTAGAAACGCAGGGCTTGACGCCGTCGGGAAATTTTGCAACGATATGGTCTCTTCCAGTATCGTCGTTGGGCCTCCGGGAGTCACTGCGACGACGTCAGGAGCTTCGAAAAGGACTGCTGTTCCGGAAATGGTCAGATCATACAATGAGCCGGACGGATCTGGAAAAATAATGCTAATGGTACAGTCTGATGTTAACAATATCAATGGCAATGGTCCGACTTGTCCAGACAATTGGATCTACGACATTGCGAGTGGGGGCTATGCAAAATGTAGACAACTGTTTGGCCAGGTGAGTTTGTTCTTGTCTTGAAATCTGATATTCAACGCTAACTTTTAAACAGAGTATTGATTATTGCGTTGTAAATGCGACTCGATCTTCGTCAGACATCACTTGGTTAGTAGAGTTCTTTCGCCTATCTCAGTAAAGATATGCTAATTTTATGGAGGAAAAATGGCGGAACAGTCTTCACTAATTGTATGTACTTTAGCGTTGCAGAAATGGCCAAACGGAGGGCCAGCAGACATAAACCTATAATTTCAGATAAATCAATGGACATGAGATCTGCTTTACACTCCGATACTCATCACTATTCCACTTTACCAAATCCCTGATACATCATTACTGCGACATCATCCGGTCAGTTGAGACCCGTGAGCAGCATAGGTGGGGCTGTGGACTTTCTTGCTTCCCCTTTTCATCCGGCTAGCGAACGCAAGCCTCAACTCCTAGTTTATCCACCGTAAGATCAATTAAGACTACGGCACTGCATCTGACAAGGAGGCTCAGCCCACCGGATCTAATGTCGCGGATCGCACCGTATACTCGTATCAAAGACCGGCCACACGAGTTGACCAATGCCATGCCTGTTATTATTTATGTCTTCGAATGAGCCACACGAAGCTTTTGATGGTTTGTCTTACTTCGCCATTCTGGGGTGTTATAGCACTTTCAAAAGTCTGGTTACAGAGGAGTATAAGTGAAAAATCTTACTTCCTTTGTTTTCTCAACCAAAAAATTCATTGACCACCATCCAAACTAAATCCTAATCATCGTCAAATTCAATCTTGAACAACATGGCAGTCATCCTCTCGCAGATCATTCCACTCCTCCTTCTCATCGCTCAATCACTTGTATCTGCCCTCCCAGACGTCACGGCCATTAACCTAGGCTCAAATGATTGTACCCAATATCCCCACTACATCGGCGGCCCCGACAACCATCGCGACATGACCGAACCTTTCGTCTTCGTCCCAGATCAAGCAGACAACAGCGCCATCAATGGCCTCCGAACTATCATGATGCCTTCCAGTAGCTTAACTATCAGCACCATCCCTGACGTGGCAATCAACCTCTTCGCATGCACCAATGGCAGTGTCACTGATTGGGGTGGATCGCAGAGTAATGGAGAGGTTTTCTTATTTTCAACAGATCCCGAAGATGAGGAATTAGCATATGCGGCACAGGGATTCAAGCCAGAGCCGTATGCACATGAAGTTGCGGGCGTGAGACAGGATGGAGTGTTTCTGGGGGCGCAGAATACCACGACTTGGGCTTTCAAATTCTTGCCGTCAACCGGGCTGGCGGGAAGTCGGGATCATTATCAGGTGAGGTTGTTGGGGCCGAAGAGTTCGGGGTTGGTGACGGGGGTGGTGGGAGGATTTGTGAAGATCGTGAGCTATTGAAATACAGCGAGATTTGTAGTTGTGGAATTAGGAAGATATAGAAAGGGTGATTGTCCTACAAATTCTTGCATGCGTTGAGAATAATATATTGTTGAGGTAATATTCCTACTTTCGATTGGAAGCTTTCCGGATCGCTCTAGAATGGAAGCAAAAATTGTTCAGAGCTTACAGGAATCATCACTGAGTAAGAATAACTGGGATCTCCTTTGACATGCGTAAGCGAAGTCAAATGAGGGGTAGAGGGGAGGGTTGCACGAAGGCTCAGTCGAGAAACGATGTACAAAATTCCTACTCCCAAATTGCTTTCCAGGCACCAATCTGGATACTCAATATCGAGGTACGAATGAATTGCCACAGGACAAAATTTATATCTGCCTGTGTGAGCGGCTGCAACGTTGGGATGATGTTCGGAACATATCCCATGCCGGCAGACGCAAGTCCCGCGGCCCCATCTAAGTACCAACCAGGGTCTACGGCACCTGTAGGATGTGCTGTACTAATCGGAATATCAGATTGAAGTCTGGAGAATAGAGGTGTGGTGTACAGCAGATCACTGTCAGACAGTGCCTAAAGACAAATACTTCCGTTACGATTCATACATATAAAATGAAACAATTTGTCCACGATTTGGTACATACAAAAGTACCCAGGAGAAAACGAATGTATCGAAGATACTTTCCATTGCCACAGACCAACACCGACAATGTCGAGCAAATTCCCATATGCTCTCCTTTTGGGGTACTTGATGCTAGCACTAGTCTCAGCACAAAATGCAACTTGCGATCGGTCTTGTTTGGAAGGTCTAATATCGAACTACTTGACTGCCTTGACTACACATAACTCCTCTCTTCTAACAACAACACCAAATGTCAAATACGTGGAAAATGATCAAATAGTGCCATTTGGGGCAGGAGAATGGCACGTTTCCACAACACTTGGCAAATACCGCCACATATTCTCTGATCCCAATGCGGGGCAGGTCGCAGCCATTACAACAATAGTTGAGAATGGTGTGGGTGCCATTTACGTCGTGCGCCTGAAGGTTGAAAAGAACCAAACAATCAGTGAAATCGAGACTGCGATTACGCGCGATCCAGGAGGCGCCGCCCGTTACGAAAATATGACCAAGCCAGAAGCTGTTTGGCTGCAAGCAGTACCACAAGCTCAGCGTGTTTCCCGTGCCACGCTCATCGCTCGAGGCAATATGTACTACTCGGGCATGGAGCGAAATGATCCCAAAGGCAACTACTCGTTCTTCTCTAAGGATTGTCTTCGGATCGAAGATGGTCTTCAGACTACGGAAGTGAAGACCGGTGATGCCTACGGCCATTCTAACGACACCGTGTTTGCATCTCTGAGCTGCGAAGAGCAATTCCAAAGCGGATTCCTTGGATTCGTGACTGCGGTGCGTGAGCGACACTTTTCTGTTGTGGACGAGGAACGCCAAGCTGTCTTCGTCGTCAGCACGATTGATCAAAACGGAACGGTTCGATGGCTGCCGGATGTGAATGGCACGTCTTCGCCCATCCCTGCGTATTTTGATGTACCCCGTGGAGAACAGGGCATGGAGGCTTTTCAAGTACGGGACGATAAACTGTTCCGTATCGAGATGACCATGATTGAAGTCCCTTATGGCATGCGTGCCGCTTTCCATATAGGTTCTCCAGTTGATCTGCGAGGATCCGGTACCAACAAGACCATAGCAAGTCCATGCGATGATTCTTGTCTCAAGAATGTATTGAAGCAAGTCCTCCAAGCAATGCAAAACCACGATGCATCTGCTCTCCCTCTCGCTCAAGGTGTACGTTATTCAGAGAATGGACAGTTCCTGAGCCTCAGTGACGGTCTATGGGGGACTCTTGGTCATTTTGATGCCCCAGGTCAAGATGACTACGGTGCAAGTTTTGTAGATTCGGCAAAGGGAGTAGTTGGATACTGGGGTGCTACCAAAGAGCAGAGCACTCCAGGAGTTCTTGTACTCCGAGTACAGGTCGAGGGAGGGAAGATCACGGAGATTGAGGCCATTGATGTGCGTGCAGAGTCGTCTGGTGCGAGATTTGGTACCTTGACCCTCATGCGTCCACCGCTTCCGATCGAATGGGAGAGCACTCCTCTTGGTCGTCTAGATTCCGCATTCAAGCAGAACAGCAACACGTCAACGGGCATTCCTTCGGTATTGGTATCTGCGTACTTCGATGGCCTTGAACGGCATTCGAGCGCTGGAGTGTCGTTCACAACAGGTTGCGTCCGTCGAGATATGACTGTTCAAGGAAATCTCAGCTGCGCTGCACAGATGGATGGGCGTGGAGCAGCTCCAAATGGGCTGTTCAATGGTACGATCAGTGTTCGAGATCGACGAATTCTTGTCGCTGATGCAAAAGCCGGAGTCGCGTTGGCAGTTGTGTTGATTGATTACCCCGCAGCAAGTCCTCCTCCATTGCCTGCGACCCAGCTCGTACCCAGCACTTATATGGTGCCACAACTGATCAAAATTGACAATGGATCAATCTCTCGTGTTGAAAGCATGATAAAATGGATGCCGTTTGGATATGTTTCCTCGTGGGCGGAAGAAAAGGTTTCTTGATACAGTAATTAGAATTGGAAAAAGGTATCGAGTGGTTAATTGGTATTCGGGTCTAGAATGTCACGGGAAAGACATTGTAGTCATCGGGGACGATGATTCGAGACTCTTTGAAGGAAAATATGACTGGTTTTCGTAGTGATGGCCAGTCTTTTGATTTATCCTGATAGGATTATGTTCCTGGTATCGTGAGCCTATGCAAACACTGTAACACAGCTCTCTACACGTATTTTGGGGTTCAGGGAACGTTCGTGTCAGAAAGCTGAATTGGATACCTAGTCTTCTCTAACTTCAAAATCGTGTTAAGCTGCGACTTCTGCCACTTGTACCACGGCTATACGTCTTCCATGATGTTCAGGCGTTTGAGGAACATCCCACGCCCTGACTACATCCGGCGCATTGTGCCCTTTCCCATGACAGGGACATTTCTTCACAGAGCCATATAATTCTGGTAAATCCTCATTGTCTGCTCCCTCCATGATAGCCTCCAACTCCTCAGATGGTATCAACGGAGGAGACCTCGGTTCATCCTCCTCATCCTCATCCGCCCCTTCCACATCTTCGATCATTCGTGGTGGTTTAGCGGTCGCAGATTCGAATCTTCGCAAGGAAAGCCCTTCCCCGTCATCTTCATCATCTTCATCCTCGTAGGCATCCTCGTCTTCGCCTTCCACCGACTGAGGCGGCGGACTTTTGTTCCTCGATACACTAACCGGCTTTGCACCACTGTGGAAGCTGACTCGTTTTGCTGTTTGCGTTGTGGCATCGGCACCGTCGTCGTCGTCACTGCTGCTTTCGCTCTCGATTTCTACCAACCGTAGCATAAGCTTGTCGAGGGTGAATGCGTGCCCAAGGATGAAGCGCAAATTGCGATCTGGTTTGTCTGCAGCCATGCTGAGCTTGCAGCGGGCCGTATGCGCAAGGTAGTATGTATCTACGTCAGACATCTTGTTCGTGATGGGTCTTGTGGACTTCGTTGAGTGAGCTGAAGTTTCAACAACCTCTGGAGGCAGATGGAGGGGTAGTCGATCGTTGATTAGTAACCTAGGTGCAGCTCTCGGTCAAATAGCATGCAAAAGCCTCTCGACTTCTAGGACTAGTGGAGGTGAAGAATGGAGTTAAAAGCACAAAGAACTTCGTTTGGGAATATAGTTTTCTTACTTTGGCAGATACTTCGAAGACGACCCAAGGGGAGTGTTGACAAAGAACGTCCCAAACGCAGACAAGGACGGATAGGGATTTGTAATCATTTACGGTGTTGTATGTAACACTTTGATTGATAAGTTGATTGATCAGCTTATTCTATTAGACGTCGAATGGATCCAGGCCGCGAAATCTTCGCGGGGGCGAGTGAAGAGATGAACTGATAATACTTGTAGGTGCATTGAGAAAATTGGGATGGAGGAAATAACTGGAGGAAATCAGTGGCTGAAAGTGTGGCTGGTAAGTGGCTTGGGAGAAGCTGCACTATTGTCTCAGGCATCCTCTCCAGTCACCAGCGTCATAAGCTTTCCAACACAAACGAGTAAAAGAACATCATGTAACTTGAATTCCGAGAGACAGCATATCCACCACTATGGATTCCGAGTATCGCCTCAATTTTGGCAGACACAAGGGGAAAACGCTTTCGTCGGTCCCCTCAAGCTTTATCGACTGGCTTCATGAAGATAACGTAGCTGCAAAGCGCCCAGAGCTCAAACGCGCCCTTCAACTCCTTTCAAACCCCTCGAGGCAGACACCACAGAAACGTCTTCATTCGTCCTTAGCTGATGAAGATACGCCCTCCAAGAAGGCAAAGAACGAACGAGACGCGCCACAATTGACCCCATCGAGCGAGAACAAAGAAAATGATCTGGACAAGCAAGAGGAAAAGGAGGACAAGACATACGTCATCCACTTTGGAAAGTACAAAGGCGAAAAGCTATCGAATGTACCATCTGGCTACCTCATGTTGTGGATGAATAAGGGGACCTCAAACCCCTTCATGAATACCCCCAAATCAAAAGCGGCCTGGGAGCGGTACTGGAAAGACTACTCTCCAACTTCTCCGGCACTCGTTGAAGCTCTCCGGAAAAGTGGTTGGACCCCTCCTGCCCTTCATTCCGCTCCTGCAAAATTCCGAGACGATAATTCAGATCCATTATGGGTTGCGGAATTTCACGCTAGGAAAACATTTAGCGTTATACAAGGATACTTGGATACGCTGCCTGTTGTCAACAAGAATGATAACAGGAAGGGTAGGTACTGGCTATACCACATCTGGGATTTGGTGCGGTTTACCAAGTCCGAGGCATATGCGGACACAGCGCTGTATAAATTCAAGCAACAGCACCATGAATGGATTGAGGATAGATGGGCCGGCATGGGCTTGGGTGCTTGTCTTGTGTGAGAGATTTTGTGAGGGCTGGCCGCTTCAAAATAGATGCGCGGCCGGAGACTGGCGTTGCCGAATATTGGATCTTTAAGCTTAGTTCTCGTTGCGACCTTTGACCTCGTGAACAGATTCATCAGCACGCCACGGCATCACAGAAGGTCCGGAACGAATATGGAGCTCTCTCGCGATTTCCACGGTGTATCTTCTTCAGTGCTCGCTCTGATTTCCGAAGAGCCAGAGTACCGCTTCAATTTTGGGAAGTACTCTGGCAAGCCGCTCTCCGTTGCGCCTCCCAGCTACATTACCTTCCTAATTGAAAAGAAGATACCGGCCAGGCGACCAGAACTCAGAGTCGCCCTCGAAAGGAGATCTACAATAGCAACACCTACAAGCGCCACAATAGCCACGACCTCTCCCCTTGTTGCGGAGGAGCGAAAAACACGTCCTAGATCCGCATCACGTGAAGACGACATGCCTCCACCAAAGATCCAGAAAACCTTGCAAGAGTCAAGGAACTCTAATCAAAGTCGAGTATGGGCCGAAACCCCCTCTAGCTCATACAACCGCATAACATCATCCCCTGCCTCTTCATTGTCTCTGTCGAAGTCCCGACCTACAACACACATCCAGCAAAACAATCCGAATTGGTCGACCTTTATGGAATGCAAGGTTCCGCGCATACAAACCAAACACTGAGCGATGCTTTAAGGCAGTTTTCAGAGCAGACGAAGCCCATTCCATCAACACCCGCAAACATCCCTTGTCTTCCGAAAGTTCCACCCAAAACTCTCGGCAATCTAAGCAGGGAGTCCACGCCCATTCTCACGAACACTAGTAATGGCAGCAATCTCTCTCCCCAAGCCGTTCTTCCAGGACCTGTCAAATGGGACCCCAAGACTGCTCATCACAAGGTCTTCAGAGACCATTATGGAGAAGTGTTTGAGTGGATTCACGGCAGAGATGCACGGACTTTATTCGGATTCACCCCCAATCACATCAATCAGCTGACACCATATGACAAGACGGACAAGGAAAAGTTCTGGTTATATGAAGTTCGAGACCTGTTCGCTTTCAGCACTTCGGAAAAGAGCGCTAACGCAGCAATGAAAGCTTTCATGGCAAAGAACAAAAGAAGTACTAAGGATATCTGGGCTGGCTTGGGATTAGGAGCCGGTGCGTGTAACGAGGAAGGCATGAATGGTCCACCTGTTTACGACGATTACGGAAATGCTATCACGGATCGGGATTCCTGGGGTAATCCAAAGGTGCCGGCAGCTACGAAGGCTATGAAGAAGGATATTAGGCAGGCTGCGAAAGTTGAGAAGGAGAAGGTGAAGAACGCTGAAAAGGCGAAGAAAAAGACCGAGAGGGAGGCTCTGAAGAAAGGTGGGAAGAACAGTACCAAACGACTCAAGAAAGAAGCGTGAGTGATCCCAAACCTGAGCAGGAGTCTTCACCTGTTCTAGTTATGCATACCGCGTATTGCCCTGATCTTTTGGAAATCCGCCACTCATGTGGTACTTTTATGAGTGTATGATTGTCCCTCAAAATCTTGAAGACTTACAGCACCATGGTTGGGCCAGGGCAGGGGTACTATATAAAAGATACCGACAATCTTTGGATGCGCAGCACTAGGATCCGAAAGTGAGTCACATCTCTGGATTACTTTATTTATTTCGCCGTGTCGTTTCCGCTAGGTATAGAAGAAGACTTGGAGCTCTGTGGCATTTTAGCAATGCAAAATGCTATTTAATAACTTTATATACTTAACCTCATTTAGTATCTACAACCCATTATTCTCCTTCTTCTAAGTAAATCAAACAATAACAGATCTTACTATCATAAATTACGCAAGCCAATTTTTTATGGGCAGCCAAATCCAGAAGAGTAAAAATGCCTTTCCTCAAATCTACGGTCTTGAACGAACGTGCTGGCCATAGGCCGCGCTCGAATCGCACACAGAAGCATTGAAAGCTTCTATGCAAGTTGCATAATTCTCCTCTGATAAGGGGATTGACGAGCTCATTATCATCTTTAATGATGGATGAGCAGCTGTATTGCGATTTACAAAGCTTCGATTTTACCCAAAGCTTAGCTTTTCCGAGCAAACCATGTGTTGAGATATAACCAAACGCTTTAGATTTCGGTGAAGCTCTTGAATGTCAGTTCCACATTTTTCCAAATGCCAACCAGCTGTTGTTGGAACTTTTCTGCCTAAATCGTCTCGCGTCCAGTATATCGATGTGTGAGATGTGCCGGGGGAAACCATAGTTCGGTAAGGCCAGTTGAGAGCAACGTTCTCTAGCGGCCACCCAAAACGGTTTCTTTTTGGGTAGCTGGGTACCAGCATCATTGGATCGGATGCACTCAGGTTGGAATCGAAGATGGAGTACTCAGGAGGTGATCCAAGATTCATATTCTCTGCTACCAGGTTGGAAATGAATGGATCATACGCTGTCTTATTCAGTAATTCATCCAGAGAATATGGGGACCGTTCCTCACCAGACCCTCTCGTTGGGTTCTGCAGTCTTAGACTAATAGAGTAGTTATACTCGACATATGTTTGAACTGCTTGCCAGGACTCCACCAGAGTAGAGACCAAGTACGCAGCCATGTTGTACAAGCAATAAAAGTATTCAGGTTTGGTGATTGAAAAGATGTTAAAAACTTTGGGTATGACAATTTCAAAGTACTACTAAACGTTCTAACTTCTGACATCAAAATTGTTTGGCATGGTCTTAGAGTGGCTCCAAAAAGCGGTAGCGAGGATGATCGAAGTGGGACTGTGACGATTTAAGTTTAAGTAGTGTCATGTGATTAAACATCTCATCTCAGGGCTGCAAGATAACTAGGTATGATTAAAATCAGAGCTTCCTCCGAGCGCTCGTAATGTATTTATTTATCAGCCCTTAATGTAGCTTTCAAGTTCCGAACGAGGGAACAAATCAGTCTCTGATCAACGGTCACGTGGTATCCTCACACCGCCTTGTTTCACCTCAACTCCTTTCGATCCTTCTTCGCGTCTACTGCACTACTTCGATCCTGCAGGAAAGTTTGTTCTCTGCCGAGGGGATGAAGGGAACTGTCAAGTGGTTTCGCCCTTCTTTTGGTATGATTGGCTGTGTACCTCGTCGCCTTCTTGGCCTTGGTGGCCCCCAAATTGCGGTAAGCGCCGACTTGCCCCGCTTGATACCTACATAATGCTTAATGCTTCGCGCTTCAACGACCCTCAACCATGCTGTGACTTTTGCAAGTTTCTACAGCTCAATAATTCAATATGTCCGTGTCTACTGCCGAGGTTGTTTTGTGCGACAAGTGTGTAATGTTCAAACAGCTCGACGCTATGTTGAGCCCGAATCCTTTGGACCACCATACAAGTTGGACTGAGCTCTGTCGTTCAGCCAAGAATGGTTGCCTTTTATGCGCCGCTTTTGTCAGGTGTCAAGCATTCAAAGAACCTAGAGCCTTGCCAGACAATTTCGATGAGCATATGAACCCGGCAGATACTCAGATCAGTTGGCGTGCACATTTCGTGCCAGAAATGCTCATACTGATGCAAAAGGGGCTATTCTTTGCTCCTTATGATGATGTTGTCAACACGTGGGTAGAGTTGTTTACAGAGCCCGGTAACGCATCTCATTCCTCGTACTTGGTTTCTTTGTCATGTTGCTGATAAATCAACCTTGCGCTCTTGTCATGATTGCTAACCACTTCCAGATGATCCACTTGTCGTTATACTTTCTGGTAGGCCTATTCAAACAGATTCGAGATCCGATGTATCTCTCGGGCTTATCCGCAAATGGGTTCAAGATTGCCGGAAAAACCACACGGATTGCAATGCCTCTCCCCTTAAAGTTTTGCCCACTCGAGTCGTAGATGTTGGGCGTGAAGACCCCCCTGTGGATCCTTTCGTGTTTGTCTCGGAAGGAGCTCTGGGAGAATGGATTACCCTTAGCCATTGTTGGGGAGGTCATACGCCGCTTTCGACAACGTCTGCCAACATAAAAGAGCGACGCAGAGCCATCCCACTTGACGAGTTTCCACCCACGTTTCGCGATGCCATCCTCTTGACTCGAAAACTTGGCTTTCGATATATGTGGATTGATTCTCTTTGCATCCTCCAGGACAGCCATCAAGATTGGACTCAGGAGTCGAGCCAAATGTACCAAATCTACGCTGAGGCATTCATGAACATCGCCGCATCCAGTGCTCGGAATCCTGAAGATGGAATATTTGCTAGTGGAAACCGGCGGCGAGATCTTGCCTCCCCAATCTTTTCACTCGCAACGTACTCTGCCAAGCATGATATAAGTGGAATCGTGCGCATTCGACCTTCTATGCCCAGCTACCCTTTCACTTCGTTGGATGACGAGCCTTTGAACAAGCGCGCTTGGGTTCTACAAGAAAGTACTCTGTCTCCACGACGAATCGACTTTGGCTCGTCGGAACTTCATTGGTACTGTCGTTCCTCTTCGATACGAGAAGGCTTCCCGGGCTCAAATGACATTGAAGTATCGTATGCGCCAACACTCATAGGTGGGCAAGTTGACCTATTCAAGATACCGCTCTGCACATCTCCTTTCGACCCGACTGTGAGCGTTATGAACCTATTTTCATCTGACCCTCTAGCCTGGTGGTACACCATTGTCTATCGATCTTATAATAGTCGTAAAATTACTATTCATACAGACATTCTTCCAGCCATTGCTGGTATCGCAGAGCAGATTGCTAAACGAACATCCTATCACTATAAAACTGGACTGTGGTTAGAAGACATTCACAGAGGATTGTTGTGGCAAGCTTCATGGACTATAAACAGGCCACCAGCAACCTCTTACCCATCGTGGAGCTGGGCATCGGCTATTCTTCCTTGGCGCGATCGGAATTTGAGCCTTCACTCCTACGAAGATGGCCCACGGGCCGAGATCGTGGACGTGAGCGTTGTGAATACGGCTGACAACCCCTTTGGCGAAGTCATCTCCGCAGCTCTGACTATCAAGAGCCGCTTTCGGACCTTCGACCACTGGACAGGCAAGAATTTGCCAATTTATAACAACACAGAATGGATTGAAGACATGAAAATTGCCAATCGCTGGCGTGATCCGAAAAAGAACGTAGATTGTGCCACAGCTCCACTGGGTAGGGTCATTTGCACACTCGATGAGAGACCACAGGATGTTGATGCGGCCCACAAGAACATGCTACGGCTAGGTGTTATATGCTTGCAAATCGGCAAATTTGGCCATCGTGACTACCCAGAAGATCCTGGGGAGACAGTGTTTGCATTGGTTTTGCAACCTACGGGGCGGGAAGTTGATGAATACAGGAGAATAGGAATCGCAGAGATACCGGCAGAAGATGGAATGGCTGATAATTGGGACTTCAAGACCGTTAAGATTGTTTGATTGGTCATGGAGGGGCAGATATATTCTCTACTTTCATAATGTCACGCCGCTTACTCTGGCTTGATCATCTGCATTACATTTCTTTTCTCGTTTGAAAACTTTACGAAGCTGTGTTACTACTGCAAGCCTTTTCTCCAAAAATTTTGTTCCAGCCAATCTTTTACTCCAATTGTACAAGAGCGTAGCGAGAGACCATCCTAAGAGCCTTGTAGAAGTCGTCTAGTGACTTATTTGACCCGCATTATGCACTTCGACAGAAATTCGGGTATACGAGATTGATTCGTGGCAAATAGTCAGGTTGATATGCGCAGGCATGTGACATTTATGGTGTAGGTGCCATAGCAGGCCATGAACCTGTTACTTTCCTCACGACTCCGTTCGGTCCCCAACTATCATGTGTCAGCTTCTCATCACCTCAAAGACAACCTTGGTTGAGAACTCACCAAAAATATCCATAGCCGCATCACAATTATCGATCGCATCTTTTAATGTGGCTAGAGTGAAAGTGACGTTGAAAGGGGTTGCTATCGCGTTATCAGTCGAAGTAGATAGTCAAGATCAATGTCGTTAAAGATTGTGCTCCAATTCAAATAGGTTGTGGCCAGATCTTTAAAATCATCTAAGTCTATTGGGATCGGTTTGATGATATAAGGTGGGTTGCGGGATTGAACAGGTGGCGATGCCTCAATCCAGTTCACGACACCTCGACCATCTGACTTCCATCTTGCACTGAGTTAGCTCATGTTGTGCTCAGGAGAGGAGAAGGTTTATCTTACCTGAACAGTTCATTTCTATCATCGGCAGTCTTGAGAAAGTCTCTCCACTCCTGGGTAGTAAGCTGAATGCCACCGAACAATAGAATATGGTTTAGCAGTGTGTTCTCCGGCATGTCAAAGTTCATTGTATCAAGACACAAACGTCCTTGGCCACGATTTCTCAGGAGATAGCCTCTGATCTCCTCGTATCGGGGCAAGAAACTTGAACACTAGCTTCTGTGGGTGGCCCGGTTCCGGTTGGAGATGAGACGTTGAGATTGGGATTATTGACAAACAATACTCTTTTATCGGCCCGACTTGTCGCTTTGTCGGCAACAAGTTGCGTCATTTTCGCTCTGCGGCGTCTGTCGTTCTCGAAGTTTGTTGCAGATAGTACAGAGGGAGACATTGAAATATCCAGGTCAATCAAGTCCTTATTGTGTTCCTGGGTATTGAAAAGGTTGACTGTTCCATACTGAACGCTAAATCTGCTACCGAGGCATTTCGGACCCATTTTGATGGCATCGGTATAACTTCTTGCATGCACCGTCCAGAAGTCTTTATGGTTCAGAGACTCGAAATAAGGTAGTGGTATTGGATAAAAATCGACGACATCCAAGTTTTTAGGGAGAGGAGGAACTTCGGGCCCAACCAAAGTATGAAGGTGAGTATAGTTGTTCAGCCATGAGTAGTTATAGCAGCCCGCAGAGGAGAGTCCGTTGCCGGCATTGTAGGGTGGTATTTGGATCCCTGAAGTAATAGAGTCGGTAACGCCACCTAAGATCTGCTCATATTAGCAGAAGAACAATCGAATATGGGGCAATATTGTTTAGACTTGCCACTTCTTCCTTGGCGAAGCCCAACTCAGCTAAGCATTGATCCTCAAAATACGGCTCAACATCATCGGCCGTTTTGCCTTGTAGCTTGCAGATTCTTTTCCAGACTCCATGCTAAGATATGTTAGCAAGTTCTTTTCAAGACGCAAAATTATACGCTTCTTACGGAAATCTCATGAACAAGAATAACCGCTACTCGGAACTCGTCAAGCATTCGTTCTGCAGACAGGAGATCATCTCTCAGCAATGGCTCCAAAACCTCCAAAGCTAGCTCAACCACTGCTCGATCAGTTTCTGATTCGTGTCGAGTTCTGCCATAGGCAAACGTATCATCCGGTAGACCGGTAAAGATCGATGTTTTTCAACTTTCAATTGTAAAATCGATCTCCTCGAAAATATCCTGCAGTTGTGTCCTAAACCCTGGCCGAATACCGCCTTGAGAATTCTTAGCGGCAGGAGGCGCCCGAAGACGAAGGAGTTGGTTTCCTTTCCACTCATCTGGTATGTTGTTCTCTATGGAGCTGTACTGCCCATCAACCATGGTTGACCACCTGAAAACTGTGAGTGTTACGAGATAGCCATAGGTGGAGAAAGATTACCAAGAAACGAGCTCGTGCTGTTCTATGAAATGACTTGCCAGTCTCAAGCTTGGCTGTAAGATTCTCCAGACTCGATCATCGCTAGCCTAGGGAGCATGAGTTTAGAAATTCAGACCAGGTTGCAATAACTTACACACCAGTATCCATTAAGATTACCAGGTAAAATTTGAAATGGAACACTTGCAACAATCTTCGAGCGCCACTTGTCTCGCGTAAACAGAGGGTTGATCGGATTGTTAATAGGCATCCCGAAAGTGAAATACATGGGCGCAAATGCATTCATATCCCGCAACTCATTCGTCGAGAACTTAAGGAACGTGGCCCTCTGATAGTTCTCGTATTTCTCATTTTGCTTTTGCTGATTGGCAGTGGTGGCTAATGTCGGAGATGGAATTGGTGTGAGGCCAGACTTTCCTGTCCCCGCAAGCGGTTTGTGCTTTGGACCAGTAGGATGTACATACTTGCGTGCCAATTCTGTCAAAGCCACCTTACGTGAGGCTTTTCCTGATGCTGTATTCATGATGATGCAGAGACAGTCTCGTGACCAGAGGAGATCGGAAATTTCTAGTCCACAAACTGTGTTAAGTCAAGTTATCTTTGCATCAAGGATGCTAGGATGATCTGTTGAAAGTTTTAATGTCTTTGATCTCATTGTACACATGTCAATGCGTTGAAAGGAAGATTGTCGAATCCAATTCCGGTAGATTGGCTACAAACAAAGAAACAAGTTTAAATCTGACAGTGATACAAAGGATTCAGCAAGAACGAATATCAATAATCAAATGGGTATCAATCAATACATATTCTGTCTGATCTATAAACATCAAGATCGCTCCCGTTTCGCCGGAATGTCCCCGAAAAGACATCCTAATTAAGCGAATCTCCATCTATCACAAGAATTCAAATAAAATCTCTATCTATCTCTAAGAATATCACAGGCCTATAGCAGCTCTCATTACCCTTCCGATCCTCTGCTCATAGTTCCCTGCCGAATCGCTCTCCCTCTTCTCCACACCAAACTTCACATCCCCGTCCGCGTCCAAACTTCTCGGCACGGAAGTTGGCTTACAAACAGAAGTCGTAGAAGTCTTCGTGACATACACCACACTTGTACTCGTTACTTTCGCTGTACTAGTCACCACTGAGGTTGACGTAAGCGTCATTCGGGACGTCTCTGTTGTATGGGATGTGGATGTGCTGGTTACCGTCACGTGAGACGTTTCTGTGGTCCGGGACGTCGAGGTTGTGTACGAAGTTGAGGTCGTGACGCTGGTACTGGTTACAATATGTGTAGATGTAGTCGTGGAAGAGCAAATTCCTGAGGTGTGGATGGAGACTGAGGTTATGTAGATTATGGCTGTTGGTGTGACGCAGTATCCGGATGATATTGATGATGCCTTTGACGATGTTACACTAGGATGGGAGGAGCTGGATGTTTTGGATGATGCGGGTGATGATCCAAAAGATGTTGTCCACGGAGTTGAGGAGCTCAGTGAGAGAGTGCTGGAAGCCAGCGATGACAACACTTGCGAGCTTGACGCTAAAGACAAAGACGTTGAAGATGAGGACAGAAGTGAAGAGCTACTAGCAGACGAGAGTGTCAGAGAAATGTAGATAGATAACTTCGAAGACGACAAGCTCGTTTGGAGCAAGGTAGAAGACTGTAATAAAGAGGCTTGCGCGCTTGTGGAAATCTCTGTAGAAGATATGCTTGAAGCCTGACTAGTTGCACTAGACAGAGGTATCGTTTGGGAAGTCCCACTCGAACTGAGTATTTGAGACGTCATCGAGGCTAGATTTGAGGATGTTGAGAGCGAAGATAACGTGCTACTTGGCAATGAGCTTGAACTCAGCGGAAGGGAGTTGCTTATCGAGGTAGAAAGAAGACTCCACGTGGTGCTGGCAAGCGAGGAAACTATAAGAGAATTCAACTGTACTGACGTTGAAGGGGATTGAGTAGAGCTCAACACCACACTACTAGAAAGAGAGTCAGCGATTCCGTCAATCACCGGAGATTCTCTGGAAGAAGACAAACCTGGAACTGGGACCCGGAGTACTCAATGAGGTTGAAAAATCAGATTGACTTATTGAGATTTGGCTCGTGCTTGTCGGGATAATTGAGAGTGCAGATGTCGAGATGGAGGAAGGCAACGGGCTGATGACCTCGCTCGTACTTGTCGGCATAGACGTATCGGAAGATGTGGATGATAAAGGAACAGTCGTCGTAGTTGTTACCGTACTAATCAAGCTGGATTGCACTGCAAGAGTGGAACTTGAGCTGGCGGGATTACCCAGGGAAGAACTCGGCAGGGAAACCACAGGGCAAGATTGGACATTGACAACGTTAGTGTCCATCGTGACCGTTGCCTCTAGAGCAAAGGCTCCCCCATTTAAAACAGCAGCCGTGTTCATTGTAATCGAGGCCCCTGCAAGTATGTTTCCTGAGAAAGAACTTCCAGCTCCGAGCGTGGCGGATGTTCCCACAGCCCAGTAAACATTGCATGCTAGAGCACCACCTGAAATCACGACACCCGAGCCTGCAGCGGTAATGAGCGAAGTTCCAATCTGAAAGTACCAAGCATCGCTGGCAGAACCAGTGCCCGCAAGCGTCAAGATCCCAGTGATGGCCGCGGACGTGCTGAAACTGTATGTTCCTGGAGGCAGGCTCGTGCCACCTAGATCACCAGTGAGGATAGTACCTCCACTCAACCCAACCAGATCGTTGTATGTAGAAGTAGCATCGCTGAGTGCATTCGTGGTTTGACCGCCAATGAACTCGGTCCCTGTGTATACACCTGGTGGAAACCCTATGATAGAAGTGCCCGCTGTACCGATGTCGCCGGTGATACTCGTTGGTCCAGTATTGGTGATACTAGTCTGACTGAGGACCCCGAAGGACGCTGCGGATTCTAGATTTATCTCGACTTGTTAGATCCTGAACAATTAAAACAAGGGTTGGGTATACTTGAGCTGAGCTCAAAGCTGCACTAGCTAAAAGAATTGAGAAGGCTAATCTCATGGTGGACTTTTTCGAAGAAGGATGTTGGTTATTATGGGGAAGAATCCAAAGTGAGAGGGATAAAGCTTGCTATGAGAGCAAGGATGCGCAAGCAGGCCACAACTTATAGAAGGGGCAGACATCATGTTGGACGTAAACTGGCAGCAGAACGAAAGAAAATTTCAATTGTTTAGACGAAGGCATATGGTAGGTCAATTGCTCGAGCTCAGATACTCAATATTGCTAGCCGTGATTGCAACCAAATGCAGACAGCTTATCTCGTATTACCGCCTGCTTCACTCCTGCAAGCGTAGTGATGAAGATAAAAATCCAGTTGTACGACTGTCTGTAGAACAAATATGTCTCGACGACAACATCGAATGATGCTGTTGCGTGGGAATTTGCCAAAAGTCTCATTGGTTGAGACATTTGGCGCATGCATCTTTTGCAGAGAGAGTGGTGTTCTCGAAGATAGCTTTTCGGAAAGAGGATACAAACGAATACTTCAGCTGCACATTGTGCTCAACAACTCAATTAGGGATTTAATCTTATAACTTGCGCTTTACGACGCCAACAGTCAATCAAGGCATCACTCGCGTGAACCTCGAGGAAGATCATCAGGTCCCGTAGATTTTAAGCCCAATGAAAATGGTGTGCCTTGAACAACAAGCGATTTAACCAAATGGGACAGAATAAGAGGGGCCCATGACATCACTTAGGTCTCAGACCCTTTGAATGGCGTTTATCGAAAAGTCCAACTGAGACATTCGATAAAGCAACATCGAGAATCTCGACGGCTCAATTGAACGGTGAGCAGCATGCGGGATAAAAGCACCAACCGTAATTGTCATACGGTCTTCTGGCAATCAACAGCTGAGATGGGCCCGTTGCAACAGGTGCCGTAAGAATGCCGAAAGTAAGCAATTGATGGAGGAGAAGTGGGAATGCGAGAAATGAAAATTTTACGTCTCGGCAGCCTTGGCGCCTGATTCAAGGCAAATCACGGGGATTTGGTAAAGTACATCAAACTCGCAAAGAAAACAGAGGGCATACTAGAGTCATTGTAAACGGGATACTGGCGCAGAACTACTCTCTTATGTGATAGGGAATGAGTCTCAAAATGTCGAATCAAGCACGTGACATGTCCATCTTAGAGGCACGCTCGGTTTGTCTCGAAGTCAACCGAGGACCAATAAAAAATAGAGCCTCTTTAAGAACTCTCTACAATTTATTGCACGTCGACGTTTAGAACTTTATTGCGACTACTCAACTCCAGAAGAAGGCTGTGTCTAATTTTATTTTGGGTTGTAGATTTATTAGTACAATCCTTCGAATCCAAGCAATCGAGCATCGCGAGCAGAGGAGGTTCCTAGGAATTCCACCAACTTGCTAAATCGTATTTCATAAAATACTCTCTGTGTCTTGTTGCGACTCACCACCGTTGGGAATAGTAAGTAATTGACTGCTGCTGGTTCTTACTATTGTCTTCCCTCATAAATTCATCACCCCTGAATTAAGCGAGCGACCCTCCTATTGTCCCCATCCTGCTCGCTTATATTGACGCCGTAATAAACAGTACGAAGCTTTACAACTCACCAAATCGAATATTTGACAATGCTAAAACCACAGTATTGTGAGAAATCGGAGCGCTGCGAGCATTTCCCTCCAGATAATTATATAATCTCACCTGTTCTCACCTGTTTCCCTCCTTTCTCCCAAGCTTCGACAACACTCTCAATTCTCATACCAGCAGCAAACTCAAAGCACTCCTCACAGCCAACATCAACCTCACCACCATCCAATTCTCTTCATACCACCACCATCACCACCACCATCATCATGCCCGTCTCAAACAACACACGATCGAAGCACGCCGGCGTCTTCCTCGTGCTTCCCAATCCCCCCTGACGTCACCGACAACGAGCCAATCCACGCTCATCAGAGGCAGCGCAGTCACAGGTACCAGAGTGGTTCCAAGGTTGGAAGGGGAGGATCCATTGGGAGGAGTTCGAGTGGGACGATATGAAGGAAGAAAGATTGGCGAAGAAGAAGGAGGAGAGAAAGAGACAAGCGAAGAAGCGGGGGATCATTGGGGCGGCGGCCCGGAGCAAGAAGTGGAGGGAGGGACGACAGGGAGCGATGGTGGCTTTGTGTGGACGGGACAGGGGAAGATTCGTGAAGCAGTAACTTTTGGGAGTGGAATGAATAGACTGTGCTTTCTGTGCCTCTGACAATTTGATATAAAATATGCATGTGAGATCGTGAAATGCTGTGCAAAATCCTTGATTGCTGTCTTTCCAATGCAAACCTGATAATCCAAAATAAACCTGGCCGCAAGTACTGTACCATCACAATCCACTCACCATCAACTCCAGATGTCTCGTCAGCCCACGACCAAGCATCGCACTTCAATGCTTTCACGAGATACTGCTCAACCAACTTGAGAAGGATCGCGAAAAGAAGCATGAGCACAACAGTTTCCACCCTCCGCTCTGCTATCAAAACACTGCAACAGAAGCACCTCATCCACCTTCATCCCACTCAAGTACCAGAACTTCTGTTCATCCCTATGCTTCACGCCATAAGTCTCTCCAATCCGATCTGGATAGACATGGGTAATTTTAATTAAGTCCTTTTTTCTCATATTTTTCGAATCCGCAACTGCAAGGTGATACTCCAGAACTGGCCCTTTGAGAGGTCTCCAGATATTGATGAGCCGAATCCGTTCGCCTTCGAACTTCTTTCTTGTTGCTTCGGGAACATGCATTTCGTAGCGCATCAAAGCTGCCTTGGGTGTTTGATCCACATGGACTTTGTTGACAGGCCGCTGCTGGGAACGATCATTTGTAACTTTGCGGATACAGTGATCGAAGATGAAAACTTCTTTTGCGCCACTGACTTGCTTTAAGATAAGGTTGATGATGGCGGGGTAGTAGGATTCCTCGACCTGGACTGGATCATCGAAGTCGAGTTCTATGTTCAAAGGCTCATGCACGGGTTGGAAAGAGTTCTGGTCTAAGGAGAACTCGGCTTCGTGGCCTCGTATGTCCTGAATCATGACTTCAACTTCATCATGGCCGTAGTTCTTGGTTCCTGATCCTGAAGGGTGAGTGACGTGGAACTCTGGCTTAGATCCATCCTTTGGAGGAGCGTAAAAGTGTAACGTACTTCGGACAGAGTTTGATCAGACCATTGGAAGTGTAGAAAGATTGGTAGCAAAGTCTTCTTGGAAATACAATGATTTTAAGTTATGAAAACATTTGAAAGAAGTAAGGAGACGCGACTTAAGCTGCCAAGCGAAGGAGTAGCTGTGGTAATTGGGCCCATCTTGTAAGGTGAATACCTTCCGCAAAGAGGACCAGTGCTCCAAAGAGAGCATATAAAAACCATTTGGGGATCTTGGCTCAAGCTCTTCAGACAACTACCTCTACCACCAAGAGCCAGCTTCGTCTTCAAAACTCTCAAATCAGCTTCTCAAACAACACATCTTCACAATGTCTTCAAAATCCACCCTTCCCTACGCAACCCGCGCAAAGTACCACTCCCACCCCGTTGCAAGACTCCTCTTCAGAACCGCCGTAACCAAGAAATCAAACCTAATCCTCTCAGCCGACATGCTAACTACAAAGTCCCTCCTCGACCTCGCAGATCGTAAGTCCTCTTTCCCCTTCTTCCTCCCTCCCTCTAACAATCCCCGCAGTCCTCGGCCCCGACATCGCCGTCTTCAAAACCCACATCGACATGATCTCCGACCTCGCCCCCTCCACAATCACCTCCCTCAAAGCCCTCGCTACAAAACACGACTTCCTCATCTTCGAAGACCGGAAGTTCATCGATATCGGAAAGACGGTCCAACACCAGTACCACGGTGGCGCTCTCCACATCTCCGAGTTCGCACACATCGTAAACGCCAGTGTGCTCGGCGGCGAAGGGATAATCGATGCGTTGGAACAAGTGATTCGCTCTCCCGCCTTTCCGTATAAGGATGAGCGTGCGCTGCTTATTCTAGCGGAGATGACAACTGAGGGATCGCTGGCTAAGGAAAGTATACCAGGGCCAGTGTTGCGATTGCGAGGAAGTATCGAGATTCCGTGATTGGGTTTGTGGCTACGAAGACCCTGAGCGATGTTTCTGGTACGAGGGACCACGATGAGGATTTTGTGGTTTTCACTACGGGTGTGAATGCCAGTGTTGAGGGAGATAGTTTGGGACAGCGGTATCAGACTCCAACACAGGCTGTGAAAGGTGGCTCGGACTTTGTGATCGTTGGGAGGGGTATCTATGCTGCTGAAGATCCGGTTGAGGCTGCGAAGATGTATCAGAAGGAGGCTTGGGATGCGTATTTGGTGAGGACGGGTCAGAAGTAAGGCGACTTGCTTTGGAGGTTCTGGTAGTGAAATAAAAGCGATGATTACACCAGCTTAATGAGAAGTGTAAAGTGAAAGAAGTGAGATGGCTGTCGGTTTTGGTGCAATACCCTTCTGCTTGGGTCCCAAGCTGAACAGCGCACACAGCGCACATAGCGCAGATAGCGCAAATCAGTGCAGAAAACTGAAACAGAAGGGAAGCATTTCTCGAGGCATGTCTATCTATATTAACACAAAATGTGAGTCTTGACGTAAAAGAGGAGTTCAAGCAATAGGATTCTTCGTCACCCCCCCAAGCAACTCACATAACTTCATCATGTCATCACATCCATCCAGCCCTAAGCACAATCTCTCAATTTCGTCCCTTGTCTCATCATCAATAACTCCCTTCATCAACCCCCTATACTTCTCCACGATCTCCCCATTCGACAACTCAGGATCCACACCCCTCGTACTGACAACATGCGCTTGAATCGTGGTTCCATCCTTGAATTTGAGCTCCGCTTGCTGCTCAAATCCTTTCCACTCCTTATTCAGCTTACACTTCATCTTCTCAACAAGACCCCAAGTGACGTCGCGATCAAGCATATCTTGCCGGAATTGTTGCGGCATGACCTCCTTATCAACCATCTGAGTAACTGCCACATACATGCAGCTCATCTGTGCACCGACGCTCGTGAGTGGACGCTGGACCTCGAATCCACCATGGGAGTACGACACATCACCCATCTCAAGCGTGATGCTTTCGATATTATCGAGGTCTTGCATCTTCTCTTTATCCTGCTCTTGGAGGTTCCTGATGCAGTCAATCGTAGGATGTGTAGCTGCCATAGCTGAATAGGGTTTCAGCTTCACGTTCTCTGTCTTCCATACACTTCCCAAACCAGCTGTGAGTTCATCAATCTTGAATTGAGGATCATTCCCATTTCCTTTGGAGAACATGTCCAGAAAACCTCCGAATTCGCGCTCGTAGACTTTCTTGATACCGATATAGCCACCTCGAGCGAGAAGTGCTGCCATCAAGCCGTTGCGCGAAGGAAATCCGTGTTGCATTCTCTTTACTTCACTTTCAAACTGTGCCGACATGAGTCCGCATGCTTGGGTGCAAGCAATACCTAGCGCATCCTCGACTTGCGCAGCATTAAGGTCGAAAAGCTTCGAGACTGCAGCAGCGGATGCCGAAGGGCCAAAGACGGCGCCGGAATGCCAGCCTTGAGTCAAGATGTATGACCCGTGCAAGGCATTGCCCACACGAGGCCCAGTTTCCAGACCAACAAGGTAGGAAAGGAGAAACTGAGGACCCGAGACTGGCGACTTGAGCACCGGAAAAGACGCGAATAGAGCAGGAAGAAGAATCGAGTTGCTGTGGAGCGGAGCTTCGGAATGCCAGTCGTCAAGTTCAAACCCCTGTATGAACGTGCTATTGAGCAGAGCAGCTGTGAGAGGACTAATTTTCTGTGGTCTTGTCAGTATATAAACACTTGGATTCTGAATAAGCGACTTACTTTGTCCCAGCCAAACAGTGCACATTGACCAGGGGTTTCGATATCGAGGAAGACATTTACAGCTTTCTCGGACCATGGGAGATGAGCACCAACGAGAGCGCAGCCTATGCCATCGAGGATAAGGTATTTGGCACGTATCTGAACACTCTCTGGGATATCTGACAATTGGACAGAATCAATCCATGAACAAAGCTTGCCTGTAGGACCTTCAGGATCCATAGGTTGACTTGACTGTGCCATATTGAAGATTTCCTAAATTGGAGAGAATCCGATGAGCGAAAATTGAGGAGAGGATGCGATGTGTAGAGCTTCGTTGTTTCTTTTGCTTGGATTGTGAACCCCAAAGTGGAGTGCTCGCTCGGTGACCTAGAGTGAAGAGCGTTGGTGAGTGGTGATGAGTCCTAGTTAAACATACTTCGAGTTCTGGAAGGACGATATATATCCATTTCTGTATATTCGAATCGTGAAGGAAGATACGGCAAGCCGGAAATCGTCATAGGCGAATGTTTATGTCAAGCACCGTTCGCGGGCCGAAGTATGGGTCACATGACTGAAGCTTGAGCAACGAGCGGAGAGATCGTTGTGGTTAATCTATTCCGTCATATCACTGAGTTGATTTATATTGGTGTTACTACTAAGTTCCAGCCTAAGTAGCAGTCCAGGGAGGATACGAAAGAGAGTTGGAATCGATGTCGACGGGAAGGAATGCAGGAAAGCCAACGTCCCAAATCCAATCGGGGTCAGGCATCCCAAAATTGAAAGGATCATTCCCCAGATCAGGTGGTATTCCGTCTGGTAGAGGCAAGTGTCTAATGGAATTCGATTGATCTTCTTGGTTCGGCTCACCATTCAGATCATCGCCAACTTTTGCACATGGTCAGTTTGTAATTGATGGAATTATGGTGTATCTCACCAGAGACTTTGGACTCCATCGTGACTGGATGCATGTCGGATCTTCTTCCAAATTTCTCTCTCCATTGCCAAAGCGCATCGTGGAGTATGCTAGCTCCGAGTCTGCTTTTGACACTGAGACTCGGCTCTTCGTCTTTCCTCACTGATATTGATTGATGAACACCCCACAATTGTGTCAAAACAACGCAGACTCTGTATCGGACGTCGTTTTCTTGCACGGAGGCACTTTGCATCAGTGAGATGACGGAATTGAATGCTCGCTCTCCTTCATCTGCATCGATATATTTGGCATAGCTTGAATGAATGATTTTCATGATCAACATGGCTGCCATGGACAAGATATGGTTCCATCCGTCGGGTGCGTATCGCGTAAAGCCCCAGGAGCTTTCTGCGTTGGCACATTTATTTATCAACGTAAGTGCTGTGCAATACGCTTTTAAGATACCCTCTCTGCGAGCTTCCGGATTGTGCTTGACGAAGAAAAAATACGTTCGGAGTTGTAGTGATGCCATCAACAATAGAATTTGGTGAATTGCTAGAATACATCAGAATCGATACTTGGCTTGATGTCTGCAACCTACATGTAATTTTGTGGCCAATTTGACGTTCCAGATCTGCAAAATCTGCCTCAAGCATTGCTACGAGGATAAGACCTTCGTTCTCATCGGATTTTCGTTCGCGTTCAGCCATCACGTTGTTGGCTTTGGCAATAAATTTGCAAATGAGAAGGTGGTAGCGAAGATTATCAGGCAGCGTATATTGATTATCCAAAATACATGCTTGATCAATGACCCAGTCTGAAGGCAAGACGGACTGCTGACCTATACTTGCGGAGACACTGGATCACACTTAGCATTGGCTTCCAACACAAGAAGTTTGACCTACCATTGAGATGCAATATAGCATCCTGCCCACAGTTTGACAGCTTTTTGAAACTGCACTGGATCCAGTCGAGTCTTGACACGAAGAAAGTCTTGGACAACCTCTGGACGGTGAAGTCCGAGCTGCATCGAAGCTGTTTTCGCCATGTTCACCAACATAAATGATATGTCAGTAGTCATGGAATTCGTCGGGAATGGCCACAAAGATATGAGCAAGATAGCTTGAATAGTGTAGCGAGAATGAGGCATGACTGAGATAGTGTTCCAGATTAGACTCGTTACATGTTGACTTAGAGACGATAGCAGCTTCGGTCGTTTATCATAGTGTCGAGCTGCTACACTGATGATAGCCCAGAAAAGTAGAGGCGATGAAGCATAGCATGATTCGGGTGTAAGGGAAGAATCAATAATGTCGAGAAAATGATGATGGTGCTCGAAAAATCTAAGCTAATCAATATTTGGTCAGTGCATGTGGGGTGATGCTCACATTTGAAATAGATCCTTGATTTGTTCGGGGGAAAGCTGGACAAAACCAATACTTCTTGCCTGATCTGCCGTGTGCCTATCTTGTGAGATGTCTCTTGGTGGCGAGAATGGTCGCTGTCCTGGAGGAGCTGTGTTTAGGGAGACTTCTGGTACATGGATTGGAGAATCCTGTGGTGATTGCCCCTGTTGCAGATGTGGCGGGTCTACTATCTGGCGAGAAGTGTAGGAGAGTCCAGGCCCCAGTATAGGCTGTGCTGTTGATGCTCCTGATCCAGTGACCGATGAACGTAATCGTTCAATTTCCTCTGCGAGATCGTTGATTCTGCTGTGGGTAGTTAGTCCAGGGTCTTCACGATGGAAAGGCTAAATGAACGAACATTTTCTTGTTGTATCTCTTGTATTCTGTCTCAACTCGACATTCCAAGGATAGTTTCCGACATCGAGCACAAGGTTCAGCTGTGTTTGATGACTTATCACATTTCAGCTAGAAAGTGAGAAGCTTGCGGTTAGCTATTGGATCATGGCCATTGAAGCGTTGCTCATCGGGGAGAGCGTTCTGAGTAATCACCTTGGCTTGCCGGCACTCTCTGCACGCTATGCGTTTCTGCTTTTTTGGGTTACTGCGGTCGGGTTCTGGACTTGATGATGCACGTCTTCGCGGAGACTTGGAGGCCAGGGCTTGTGGTCTCCGAATTGAGTCTTCCATTTCCAGTCACGAGAGAATGGACAAAGGAGATACTACTGATAGAGAGATGAAATGCGAATGCGGGCCGTAACGCTACTAGCAAATAGGACGTGGACTAGGAAATGTAGAGGAAGACCAGAAGATAACAAGGAGAATAGGAACGGCGTGGTGATGCCCGAAAGCGGCCCGAGAACTCAAGGGCGAATCATACGCGAAAGTTTCTATACTGAAGAACAGTATCGCGGATCACTGATACGGGACTGACTTCCTGTCATTGAGAAAAGGGTGAAAACAGATGAAATAAAATATGTACTGCGCATCAGATTGGTTGAACAGTTGAAAGAGTGATTTGGTGAGAGTCAAGTCAAGTGAGTTTAAACTGTAGGTGCAGGGGCTCTCACCGCTTTCGTAACCAACATGATTCTGCCAACTCGCCGCGATTTTCGATTTTCCAACATCATGTCGAGCAAACGACAACACTTTTGGAACAGTCGGCCCAATGAGGGTAATGAGGGCCTTGCGACTTGTGCCAAGCAGACGCCTCTCTCCCACTCCACGGACGTTAATTGGATCACCATGTCGCCTGACATCGATGCTATCCAATGCTGAACGATTGGAATCTCGTCCTTTCTCATCGACGGTCGTTAGGAGCTCCTTCAAAAATGGACGTGACCAAGAATTCGAAAGGCTCGCGGAAGATTTCAAAGCAAAGAAGGAGCGTAAGAAACGACGAAGGGAATGGAGGAGGTATTACCTGTACATGGGATTTTTTGTCCCTGCCGGGATTTTCTGCCTCTGGTTCGATACCACTTACGACTCGAGTATCTGGAGAGGCCGAACACCCACCCCATTTACGATTGTCAAACGAGAGAATGTCTCATCAACCGCTTTCATACTGACCGTCCGGCCGCAGGTCAGTCAGCACCACCTACGCGACAACGATCCATATTCAGAGTTTTGGAACTTTGGGACTTGGGCTGTAAAGATCGTGCAACCCGAATTGCAGATTTCCAGATACTATACCCCTCTTCCTCCTCTCGACACCGATAGATCCGAAAAATTACGATTCTTGATACGTAAAATAGAAGACGGAGAGGTCTCGGTGTATCTGGATCGCCTGTCTGTTGGAGGGAAGGTGAAGCTGTATGAACCAACCGGCACAGCTGGGTTGAACAGCTCGGACGATGTTACAGATGTCGTTTTTCTAGCTGGCGGTACTGGCATCGCACCGGCAATGGGCTTTGCGTACAGCTTGCTAGAGAGGAAACATGCGAATGAAGGTCCAAGGATACACATTCTATGGGCAAACAGGAGAAGGGAAGACTGCTTAGGTGGTGATAGCCATAGCGGTACAACACCAAGGGAAGGTATTCGAAGGAATCGACTCGTCAAAGAACTGGACGATCTGCAACAGAAGCACCCGGATCGGTTGTTTGTGGATTACTTTGTTGATGAGGAAGGAACAACTATTGATGCGAACAGAATTTGGCAGGCTACGAAAACCACATCTGCCCAATCTGGCACGCCAACCAAAATGTTGCTTGTGTCCGGTCCAGAAGGCTTTGTGGATTATTTTGCTGGAATGAAGAAATGGGAAGATGGTGAACATAAGCAAGGGGATGTAGGTGGCTTGCTTGGTCGAATGAGACTGGAGGGTTGGAAGGTTCTCAAACTTTGAGATCCATATGCAATATGAGGCGAACAAAAGTCACTCGCGAAACCCAACATTTGGTCCTCAATTTCAGGTTGGCGAACCAACATTACTAGACATAGTGAATAATGGTTAATAGAGTCTGTTATAGTATGCCTGAAGTCCTTTCCACCCACCACCCATTTAATACTTTCTGTGCTTCGAGTGCTGACCTCGTTCTTCCGAACTACCAGATCCCCTCAATCCTACCATGGAATCGGTCCATGCCTATTACTATAAGTACCCGTCTCTCCATCCTTCCCCGCCGTCGCCAACCTCACCGCATTAATCGCTCCAACCTCAACCGACTCTCCATGCTCAGTATACCCATTCAAATTCGTCCTCACCAACCCCGGACACGTCACATTGATTTTCCACCCCTTCTCCCTATACCTCGCCGCATACACCCTCACCACCATATTCAGCGCACTCTTCGTGCTCCGATAAATCGGATACTCATCCTCAACCATCATCTCCCCAAACGAGCCCAGGATACTCGTCACAAACACCGCCCGCGGCACCTCAGCTTTCTCTAGCAGCGGCACGAACGTCTCGAACACTTGCATCGCCCCAAAAACATTCACGTCGTAGTTCTCGCGCATCACTTCTCGAATCGAGGATCCTGGTCCGGGTTGATATTTGTGATCGATGGCAATCCCAGCGTTGTTGATCAGTACATCGAGGCGTCCGAATTTCTTCTCTACTAAAGCTGCGGCGGCGGCGATGGATTCGTCGCTCGTGACGTCGATAGTGATGGGTTCTACGTTCTCTGCGTTGAGTTTTGCAGCGGCTTCTGAGCCGGACTTGGGATTGCGGCTCCCAAGTAAGATGTGGTAGGAGGGCTGTTCTTTTGCGAGTTTCTTAACGGTTTCGAGGCCGATTCCTTGGTTTGCTCCTGTAACTAGGACGATGGTTTTGTTTGTTGTTGTCATTTTGAAGGGTTGACTTTTCGACTGCGGATTTCTAGTGAATACGTTGTAGTGTCTTTCTGAGACAGAAAACCAAATGAGGTTCTATCAACAGTTTGGATTATCTTGTATTTATACTTGTTACTTGCTTTCTTCCATTTTCCCATATTCGGTGTTACCCGCGTCAGTGGTGTTGCATTCCATTCTGTGCTTTCGGACATAAAGAAGTCCTTAACACCGCATTAGCCTAATACTTGACAAGTGACGCTAATGATGCATCCAAGAAGGCATTAGCGAGTGTAACTCCGGACGATGACTAAAATTCAAAGACGGACATATCACTTCGTTCACGGCCGCAAAATGGGGAAATTTTCGCGAAGTTCCGTGACGGATTGCCAAATTTCTCGCCCAGTGGCTCATGGAAAACTCAGTGTGGTGTTATCGACCCTCTCTTCTCGTCTTCTGCCTGTTATCAAATGATTCCATCTTTTATTCTTTTGCTGGTAATGAATTTGGACAGACAGAAAATTCAAGATTCTAGATCTTTGCACAAATATAACTTCGCCGGAGCGATTCACTTCCTTTGATATGTTTGCTTGACAAAGTCAGCTTCTGGCCTTCAGCGCCTGCATCAGGATCCTGCACCAATCTCCTTGACATGTTCATCTTCTGTGCCATCATCGACTCCGTTGTATAGCAATCAATTCCTATCAGCAAGTCCCAATTCTAAATCTAAATCTATCTTTTTTCTAACCAAAACCCATCCTTCTAACACTCCTCTAACAACTCTTCCTCCTTCTCCTCAGCGCGCCACTCACTTCCTGGACTACCGCCTTCACTTCACCCTTCGGTTGTATCTCCCTCACAAACCTGAAAACCTCCGCCGCCCCTCCAAATATACCCTTATCCCAACCACCCTCCTCCACAAAACAACTCTCAATCTCCTCCATCTCGTTAACCCACCTATAAGCCTTCTTCTGACTCGCCACAATAGCCCCATCGATCACCCTATGCAGCGCCGGGAAGTACTTCTCCATATAATCCCCCAACTCTTCCAGGACACCCAGATTATGCGCCGTGCTGTAAGCTTGGATTGAGATGGCAGTCAACCCTTTGTTGATGGCCGAGAAACACATTTTGAGCCCAGATGCGGCGCCGATTGATGGGCTGATATGGTGCATGTTCAGGAGAGAGGTGAGTTCGGATGTGAATGGAGATGAAGGGAAGTCGGGCCCAGAGATGGGAATTGAGGGGCGAAACCAGGTACCGTCGTCAAGCTGCTTGGATGGATAGGCGAGGATGCTTCCATCTATGAATGTGACTCCGGAATTTTCGATGACCAAAGATATATTCCGTGCGAGAGAGGGAGAGATGGCGTTCAGATCGATGAAAACCAGTTTGTCTTTTCGATCACGTGAGGCGATGCCGATCAGTGATGCGGTCCTTTCTGCTAACGACAAAGCATGACCTGGAGGGAGGACAGACAGAACTATCGAGGCTTCTGAAAGGAGGTCGAGGAAGGAGACATCCTTGACACCGGCTGCTTCTGCGCGAGCTACTGTATTGGGACTTCGGCCATTGAGGTCGGTGATAACCGGGTACGAATACTTGACCAAGAGGGAAGCTATTCCTAAGCCCATGTCACCCATGGAAATGATGGCTATTGTTGGTCTTGGAACAGAAGCATCGATGGCGTTGAGAGGTGGGAGAGGCGTTACTCCCACGCCCGGTGCGAAGATGTGAGGAGCTGGAGGGGCATTAAGTGAACCCATGGTGAGAGGTAATGACAGAGAAGACAGAATTTAGGAGAGCCAATAATAGCAGTGTGGGTGAAAGACTGAACTGATGGACGCCAGACGTTGAAAAAGAAAGCTTCTTAAAGCATTTGGCAACACGGAATCAGCTAGATGACTCCGACTAGGGGTACAATGACTAACTCAAATTACACTCATACAGAAAAAGAGACACAAACATTTGTTTTGGCAAGGTAAGCATCGCCGTTTCCCCTTCAGATCGGGGTTGTCTACCTAGGTACCTAAGAAGTGGGAGCACGGCATGCTGACAAAGCAGAAATGTGGGGTTTCGCAGCAGAAGTAAGTTTCAAAAACACCTTCATCTTCCAAAACAAACTGCATTGAAGCAGTTCGCATACATCACGATCGGAAGCTCATCGACGATGTGTTTGTCTTACCCGGATATCGCTCTGGTATGGAGTCCAGCAGCCGGGTAGCGCGACTGAATCAATCACAATTCACATCGACAAGTAACCCCAACAGTTCCTTCTTATGTCTCTATCCGCGACACTGGTGTTTCTTCTTCGATGGCACGGCACGGTACGGAATGTGATAACGAGCTGCTTCACATGCTCCGTCTTTCCGTATTGAAACAATGCGGGGAAAGTTTACGAATCACAAGCTGAGGTCCTCGACTCCTTAATATATGTTGTTATCGACGCCACAAGCCGCCGTCGTCAGTGGAGTCCAGACAAACACGGGAGACCGACCAAGAAACAAGCAAGACCCCTCGACTGTGGCTTTCTCATGGCGTTCACGCACCAATTAGCTTTTCCTGCATGCAAACTCGCTTCAACTTTCTGGCCAAGATCCAATCGTCCAAAGTTTAATACCTTCCCGCCTGCTCCGCTGAGTTTGCATGCAGATCATCTCCTGCATCGGCAAGTGCATGGCGCAACCGCACAGTCCAGATCTCGGAAAATATTGGTTGACAGTAGCAAAAGCTCGTGCAAAACCGATCTGACTGGTCTGTGCTATCTTGTCAGTGATGCTTTTGCTGCCAACCAGAACCAACATTTCTCTCTCCAGCCGAAGTGTGGTCTTGGTACCTCTATTTTCACTTTAGCAAGACTACACTAGGGGCATCTTCCGAAGCGGGAAGAGGAGAAGGATGAACCGCCCTGCGTCGACCACGTAAGACATGGCAACTGAATATAAACTCCTGGTGCCTCTCATCAGTGCTGGGGCAGCTGAGTTCAATCGGCCCAGGAGCTTACTTACAACTCTTCACAATGGTCTACATCAGCCCCATCGGACGCAATTGGGGACCCATTGTGAATTGGGACTCCTTGAGTAAGCTTTATGCCTCAATTGCCATTGCTTGGACTGCCATCCTTACCTTGGGTTCGGCATGGCTAATCAAGAATCGCCACCTGCCTTTTCTGAGGATTCGCAACATTCCTTTGGCGATTGCATCCGTTTGCTTCTTGCACGTATATTTGATTAAGATTCTTCTGGCATATACGACCAATGGACATTTTCTCTGCTCCGCCGAGTTTTGGATCATGAGCATCTACCTCCCCTTCGGCATCGCTCTGTTTCAGGCCAATATGGTGCAGCTACTGAGTATCAGCACCCAGCAAAGAAAGCTGTTGGACGGCGATAGAGCGTCAATTCGAAAACGATCCCGGAACGGCCAAGGTATTTCTGGCCTCTGGTCCCGGTGGCGAGCTCTCACAGCTCTTCAAAAGACATATTTTGGTATTGGGACGGGGATGTTCCTTCAATTTGTCATCACAGCAGCGATATATGGGACGAGTGCAAAACTACAGGGTCACTGGGGAAACATTGCCAAGCCTCAAGGACAAGCTTTGTGTCGCAAAGGGCCAGAGTGGTAAGTTCTACATCAGATCATGCAAGGATGTCCGCTAATGAAGTCACAGGATACCTTCCGCATTATGGCAATTATTCTGGTGCTGTATCTATGGACCATACCTACTATATAAGATTCGAAATGTTCACGACACGCATTATTGGCGGACTCAGACTATTCTCTGCGTGGTCTCAGGGTAAGACTTTCCTGGGTTCAATCTATGTGCCTCATACTGACGTGGTGGGAAGGTTTCCCGGCGCACCACTTTGGCTTGCAGCCGTTTTCACTCCTGGCACCGCATGGAAATGGGTCAATAGATACTATATTCCTCCAATGTGGCTCGCGCCTGGAATATTTGTAATGCAAGCCTGCACAATTTTCTTCCCCATCTACGAAGCCTATCACCAGCACCGCCTCAACATAACCACTACCAA
Source organism: Mollisia scopiformis (assembly GCF_001500285.1). Classification (NCBI taxonomy): domain Eukaryota; kingdom Fungi; phylum Ascomycota; class Leotiomycetes; order Helotiales; family Mollisiaceae; genus Mollisia; species Mollisia scopiformis. Next base: position 244,732 of record NW_017263603.1, read on the forward strand.
CATCCTCCGCACCTGGGAAGACAACAAAACATGGGACGATACAACCCTCGGCTCGGGTTCTCGTTCCTCCATTACAAACTACCAAACAAGCCCCAAGAAATCCCTCTCGACTGTAGATTCATCCAATAACAAAGATCAAGACCGAGCCAGGATGCCAATGTCTCAATACCGGTCGAACGAAATGTACACTACTGCTGCACTCGAGAAAGTCCTGCTTCTAAATCCAAATCCCCTTCTCCATTTCGCCGCAACGAAAGATTTTACAGCCGAGAACATACTATTCCTCCTCGCTGTCCGAGACTGGAAAGCAAAATGGAGTCGTCTCCGAGCATCTCCCTTACCCGAGCCCAAGCCTCAAGTGAAGAAAATGCTTTGGCGAGAAGCGATAGAGATCTACGCATACGGCGTGAGTGAACGATACGCTGAGTTCCCAATCAACATCGAGTGGAAAATCAGAAGCTCGTTGGACAATATATTTTGTGATGCGGTCGAAGTGTTGAGGCAAGAAATGGTTGAGAAAGATGAGGAAGATCCTTATTCACCTGTTGTTCCATTTGCGAACTTTCCTCCGCCTGAAATTGCGATGAAACCTATGTCGCCTACTACGTTAGCGCGAGAGGTGAGCAATGATTCTTCAACACAGGCCTGTACTGCGAATCACGAGGATATTGAAGCCGTGGGGAAGGAGAGCTACGAGAGTACGCAAGCAAGAGATAATGACGATGAAAAATTCATGGCACCGGAGGAGTTTAATGAGGGTGTCTTTGACGCAGCAGAGAAGAGTATCAAGTATCTTGTTGTTACGAATACGTGGCGGAAGTTCGTCACTGCGATGAGGGAAGGCGATCCGAGGGTTTCGGTTGAGACTTTCTCTTGAGCTAAGTGTTTGTTCAAGGTGAGACTGGAGTCGGTATTCTGTATCTTTAACGGCGTGTATGGCGTGGCTACGGTGGAATTGCGCGTCCCATGAATTTGGATTATTGAGACAACGAAGGAGGATACTGTGTCCTTGTATAAGAATAGCCAAAATAGATCACGAACCACGTTCTGTTATTTACCTAGGTGGGTATGGTAACGAATTGGGATGAAAGTAATAAAATTCATTATACATTTACTCTCTGGGTGCTAAAACCTTCTATGGTCAAGACATTTACTGCTGTCAATCTTTTAGATTCAATTATTTCAGCGCCCGCGTGAGGTAGCTGTCTTCTTGGTCAAAGTCAAAGTATAGTGAGGCATCAGGGCAGAATAATTGTATGCCGGGAGAAGAAGCGCAATATGAAGACGGTCGTGTGAGTGTTCGTTGTTTGAGCAAGTACGAGTTTCCAAGAGCGGGTCTTTATATACTATCTCTGTGGTTAATCGAGCGTACTTGTCATGGTTTCAACGTCGTAGCACTGAAGCAAAACATCACATTCAATCGTACCTATCAAAAGTTAGTGAATATCGTCAGTTGACGCTCTTGTGTGACAACTTTTCACTGCTATCCAATAAGTTCCTCAACTCGGAAGAATATGACGCAGGATCAGCACGGTCAAAAAATGACCCCACGTTACCCCGCCATCAGCCCTATATAAAAACCCCACCTCACTCGCTTTACTCACCTCACTCAAACAACTCCAACCAAATATCCAACAAAATGCCCCCCCTATCCAAAGACCCCATAACCCTCACAGGCGGCTGTTTCTGCTCCGCAATCCGCTACACAATAACCATCCCCTCTCTCTCCTCCCGCCCCAAAATCCCCCCCATGCCCTCCCGCGAACTCCACCCCCCAACCGAAATCTCCTCCCACATGCCTATGATCAGCCTCGATCACTGCACCTCGTGCCGGCGCGCGCCCGGCTCCATCGTCGAATGCTGGCTCATCATGCCGCAATCCTGGATCACCTTCTCTCTGCTCCCGAAATTCACCGACGCGCATCTCGCGTCCGCGGAGGAGTATATCCAGCCGACGACCATCGGGCTGCTGAAGGGCGAGGAGGAAATTATCGAGAGTACGTGGTTGAGGCATTTTGAGGGGAATGAGGGGAGTCATCGGACGTTTTGTGGGAGGTGTGGGACGCATCTTACGTTTCATTATTCGGGGGAGCCGAGGGAGATGAGTCGGAAGGCGGATTGGGGAGCGATTTTTGATGTGGCGGTTGGGACGTTGGATCAGGAGAGTGTGGAGGTTGAGGGGTTGAAGCCGAATTATACTGGTTGGGCTGAGTTGGGGATTGGGTGGGTTAAGAAGTTGTTGGCTGAGGGGGAGAAGAGTTTAGTTGATTGAACGATATGTAGGATTTGGGGATGTGACGAATTAAAGTTTGTGAGGGAGAGACTATGGAGTCTAGGCATGCAGATCTAGGAAATTATTTATGAGCTGTCTCATATGATTTTCAGATACAACAGAAAGTTGGGACGATTTAGTCACCGGATTTCAAGTCCATGTGCACTGATTTAGCATCACTACACATTTGATGAAGCGCTGATGACTTTTTATTTTTTTATCTTTTTTAAACATCGAGTAACTTATCGTTAAGGAACACTGTCATCAGATAATCAAGTAGGAGCCGTGGAAAACGATTGATGTTTCCTTGCTAGAAACTTCTTAGACAGGCATTACATACAGTAACAGAACCAAGAACGATAACAAGAAAATCATCCACCAAACATTCTATGAATGAATGCCTCTAACAGCATTATTCTATGTGATTCTATGGCATAAAAATCACGCCGAAATAAAACATTAAAGCACGACTTGATTGTTCGTTATAGATTCAGCCTCATGTGTCCACAGCGCCATAGCCTCATGTGTACGGTACCTAGCTCCATCTTCTGAGGCTCATTTGTCACTTCCCCAGTCTGGAAACCCGCTGATGATAAGTCCGAATAGAAAGGATTGGGTGAAACAGGATTTGGGTGCTGATTGTACGAAATTCTCCCCTCAATAGAGACAGTGAAAGTAGTAAAAGATCTCCTCGTGCAGGTTACATTGAGGCCGGGGTATCGCAAAGAGGTCGATTCATTGGAGAATTATCAAAATGGCCCCCAACCAATCCTGCCCAATTTCCCATCTTGGATCTTGGCGTTATTGGAGGCTGAAGGAGAGATCGACCATTGGAGTGCCACAGCGCAACATGCTTCTCAAGGAACAGGAGACAAGCGGGAACAGGTGCTGTCAATCTAAATTTCAGCCTCTTCAGTCCCTCGTCCCTCGACTTCTTTCTCTTCAATTCCTGGCCTTACTGTCGCATCATTGTTTATCAATCGCTCAAACATGTCTATCCTGTTCCTTTTCTGGGTCGCTGTGACCGTTGCATCTATTGTCAATGCAGCCGAGTTCACCATGACAGCCTCGCAATATGTCGGTGTGAAGACTGGAACGCCTTTCGATATTACCTGGGCCGATGCGACCGGTCCTGTAACACTGCTCTTAAAGAACGGGGCAGCAAACAACCTTCAGACTGTTGAGACAATCGCATGTATGTTCTTAGCAGTGTTTCACTTCCCAAATTCATACGCTACTATCGACGCAAACTATTGCTGATACTTGGGCAGCCGGTCTGACTGGAACGTCCTATAGTTAGACACCAGAAGCAACATTGGCATCTGGCACGTATGCTTTCGAGATCGACGACAGTGGAGGACCGAACTATAGCATACAGTTTACACTGGCGGGATCAGCGGCAGCAAGCTCAAGCTCAGTCTCTAGCCAATCATCAGTCTCTCAATCTCAGTCAACGGTATATTAGGACACTTGCAAAACGATACTCAAACCACTAACAACAGCAGCAGCAAGCCTCTAGCAGCATAATTTCAACCACCTCCGATTCTGCCATTTCAACCCCTTCATCCTCCTCAACTCTTTCACCCTCTTACAATCTCCTACATCATCCTCGATAACATCGTCCTCCTCATCTACATCATCGTTTGGGACATCCTCGCTTCAATCGACCTCATCACAGTCATCAACGAGCAGCTCTCAGACTTCGGCAGCACCTGCAACATCAAACACCTCCAGCAGCCAAACAGCAGCCCCCACCCCTTCCGGGCACAGCGGCCTCTCAACAGGATCCAAAGCAGCGATCGGCGTTGGAGTAACCTTCGGCGTACTTCTGTTCGCAGCCTTCGGAGCTTTTGCATTCTGGTACGGCAAACGAGCCGCGAGTCGGAAGAACAACGATAGCGGGGCGATCACCAACGATAAAGCGGAGCTCGGATCGGGTGTACCGAGACGGAGGGAGTTAGAGGATACAAGTATACCGCTGAACGACGAAGAGAAATCTGAGTTGGATCGAAGACGGAGAGCCGCGGAGCTGGAAGCGGGGTCTTCTCCTATAAGCCCGGTAGAGACGGTAACGGAGAGAGCAGAGCTAGAAGCTCTTCGAGAGAGGGGTAATGCACCTATTGAGATGGATTGAGATAAGCTTCGATCGAATGCAATTAGGGAAGACCTGTCTCATGTCCCGTCAGATAAGTGAGGACCTTGGGAAGCAAAGCTCGGTAAGGTAATTCACATTGTCTGTATGTGAATTGTGTCTCCCACAAGTAATACTTCCTCTCCTACATGCCTTGAAGATTGCATGCGTCTTATACATATGCTTATCTTCGGTAGATCCGCAATCCAGACCAGAAGCTGCCGAATTTCGTCTTATGCTCCGGTCACGTGCCGTGCTTCTTCAGAGGTCGTACTTTGCCGTCAGATTTTGTTGCACGTCTACAAACTCATGACGACTCTCAACTCATAATTTCAACTCATATTATGGCTTTCAGTTTGAGTATGAGTATGAGTATGAGCAGCAATTATGAGTTTTGAAAATTACGATACGCAACAAAATCCTGCCCCTTTAATCCTTGCGAGGCCGAAGATGAACTGTCTGCAACTGATGTGTGTATATAGATATCGGACTAAAGCCGATCGCCAAGATTTGAGAGAGTAAATTTAGAGTGGTAGTCCTTTTGTACAGTATATAACACAATACATTACTTGTTGCCATCTCGTAATTGGACATTTGGTCGGGCTTAGCCCAAGAGATGGCCAATCAAGCTTATCCCGCACGTTTGAAAGTCGAAGATACTCCACTGGGTCATATTTTCAAGTAAGAGGTAGCAGCCAGGTAGCCGGACTGAGGAACATGACTACGAGAGCAACGACTGCAGTGTGATGCAACATGCAATATTCGAAACCAGCATCAACAGAGTACCATGTTGTGTCAAATAACCAACAAACATGATCTGCAAAATAGACAGTGGTATGAGGCCAGGGAGCGTAACGAACTAAACAGTGGTCTGTTGCATGGATATGAAACAAGAAGCGCTGTCTCACTGGAGCCTCTTTGTAGCGATTCGATATCCTTTCATATGCCAGCATGCTCATTGGCCTCGACCTCACCTTGAATCAACTTGCGCCTCCTCCTCTCTGTGTAACCAACATGGACAACAACTTAGAACTTTGTCGTGACCCGGAATCATGATCGTCATCCAGCCTAGCGCCTGGGATTCTTTTTGTTGGTCCAACAAGCCACTTGCTGGTGCTTCGCCTCCTCACCCAGGTCGACAACGACGGTCAGGGAACAAGTAAACTCGTCAGAAGCAAACGCGGAATAAAACATTACGATACCGCATTACTCAAACATGAAACGGAAGACAGCAAATCAAGCGCCAACCTCTAAGCGCCGCTCCTGAAACTCGAATGACTTGCATAAAAAAACAACGCGCGCAAAAAAAAAGAAAAGAACATGAGAACAACATCCCACCGACCGCGAAGGAAACAAAGTTTCCCCTCTCTTCGGAGAAATAACTGCGACATGCAACAAAGACAATTGAGCATGGCCAGTGTCAAGTCTCACCTCATCATTCATCATCATCGTCAATTCATGCGACTCTACATCCACGTCATGCCATGGCCTTCCTTCTCCACAAAAAATCCCAAACAGAACTTCGCCTCACTCACCACCCATTATTGACCCCGTCCCAACCGCTGTCCGCCACGCTCTCTCCTTCTCCGATGCCATCATCAATCCATTCCATTTTCTCCAATTCACGAACGAAGAAATCGTGTTCTTCTTCGAGGAGTTTTGTGTCGGCGCCCATCTGGTCGGGATATCGTTTGATATTGTGCCAGTGGGTTAATGCGCGTAAAGCTTGTTCAAGAGGTAGTGCCTCCTCGACTTCAGCATCTACATCACTGCCGGCAAGCCAGTCATCGCGCAGTTCCGGTCGACAGTGCAGATAGACTGCTGTAATGACGCGCATGTTTCCTTGTCGCCATTTGCGACCACAATAAGGGACTTGATTCTTGAAAAGCTTCAAGGTGTAAAGGCGGAGCTCGGGTTGGGGTATCTTTAATGACTTCTTGAGGATATTTGAAGATTTGTATTGTACGAGGAGAAGATTGCGATGAGCTTTGTTTTTGCATATTTTTTGCATGACTCGCAGAAAATTTATGGATGAAAAGAAGTTTCTCCATGAGAATTCGGTGATGGGTTCGGATGGTGGCTCGCTGGTTGGATAGCCAAGTTCATCAACTTCTGGCATTGGACGCTTGCCTGCGTGTTGACCTTCTTGGAATGTGAGCGCTGGCAGTTTGTCCTCTGCGCCGGCAACAGGTAGCTCTCGGCGCATTTTGATTGGCGGTGGAGCTGCCTCATCCTCACTTTCTTCGCCCTCGCGGTCTAATTGAAGTTGTTTTGCGGCTTGTTTACTGTTTGCGTTACAGAAGGCGAAGAAACTGTGGCATGTGTAAGCATTATAAAGTTGAAACATTATGCACACTGACCTCATCTCATCGCGATCTGTTTTGTTGTCGACAACCTTATCTATTTCCTGATGTGCGAACAGTTTCAGGACAAGAGGAAGATAATTCGAGTCTAGGAGAAGCTGCGTAAGGTACTCAAACTTCAAGATGTCTATCGCTTGTCAACAAAATCACTAAAGATGGACAGTAAGACGTACTGGAAACCTTGAACCACTTTAGCAAGATGAGAAGAATGCCAGACACTGCTTTTGCAGTGATCTCTCGCGAACGGAGGGCCTCAATTTCATCGATTGGCAGTTCCGACGGGTCGACTGCCATCGGGAGAGGAATGTTTGCCGGATCCTGCTGCCTATTCTGAGCCGGAACGCCAGTACGAAGGTTAACCTCAGATCTGAAACCGGGAGCAAGACCTGGTTGTTGTGCCATCGGTTGTGTGATTAATGCCGTAACGTTTGCCAAGACTGCTTTTAGTAATACGATGACAAGTGATTGAAGATGAGGGAGGGAATCTTGCTACACGGAGTTAGTAGTTGAAGCAATAGATGATTCTGTAACGTACGTAAAACAGTTCCACCAGATCCAGCTTTTGCTTAACCTCTTCTGGAATGTCGAGATTTGGACCATAATCGACTTCAGGTCGCACACGCTTTGGCTCATTCAGTGAGAGCTTTTTTGACAGGATAGTATCAAGGTCGAGTTCCTCGATGTCATCATCTTGCCCGTCCCATCCTCTTTCAGACTTCAAAAATCTCTCGCGTTCATCCCATAATTGGCGCATAGCTCTTGTCATCCTCATTCGTTTGGAGAAAAGATCACCTGCTTCGAGAATTGACTTGGGTATATCGCTTCCTTCCCATTTTCGTCCTACAAGAAACTCCTGCAAGCCAGCTGAGCCCTTACCTCCAGCACTGTTACTGGTACTGTCCAATGGTGGGTACATGAAAGGGAAGTTTTGATTTGTTTGATAGTTTTGTTTCTTTCCAGCCTTTCCGCCGACTGGTGGCGAGGGAGGTGGTGATGGGGCTGGTGTTGCAATATGAACAGGCTGATGAAGAATAGATGCGCCACTGCTGTTGACGTTCATAGGTGGTGGTATGATGCCATTGGCACCGTTTGCTCTGCTTGGTCGATTGGGGAGTGGCGGAAGAATCGAATTGTTATCAGGCTCGAGGGCTAGTAAGGGCGGAGGTGGAGTATATGCGGGGTACTTCGAGGTTATCTCTTGACGGAATATGTGATAATCGAGAGGTGAGGCTGTAATCAATTTACCGCCATCTCCGTCAAGGTGCTTGAACTCGCTCGTGGCCTTCTTGACTACGTCGATTTCTGGTGTGCCGCCGAAAACAAGCAGTATTGACTTCCAGAACAGTAAGAAGATTCTTGTTTGTGGAAGCTCATTTGCCTCGTCCCATCGAAGCCTGGCTGTAATGGTTACAAAATAATCCACAAGCCCAGGATTCATTTCTAAGACTTTCGACCGTGCACCGTCCAAGCCAACTGGATCATTCCTGATTCCCTCGATGACCAAATATATGATTGTGGTAACATTATCCAACTCATCTTGTATGAAAAGGATATCTTCTTCTAGAAGCTTTGTCTCTCTGAAGTCATCATCCCATAACCTCTTGAACGCATTTTGCATGACCTGTACCAGCAACGAAATGCCACCAAACCTTGCAACAGCCTTTATGCCTGATTTCATGTGCTCAAGTTGTGTCGGTGTAGCTTTCGTTTTGGCTTTCGCTACCTCCGCATCGGTTCCGGACCCCTTAACACCAGCTGTCTCGTCCCATACGCCCAGTATGATGTGTAATATAGTCTGCAGGCTCTTGCACCTTCTCCTTAAATCCGTAGCAAGGAGGCCATTGACTTCTCGTTCAATAAATTTCTGCTGTTCTGCCTCGTCCGTCTCCAGCCATGGCTTGCTAGAAAACTTCTGCCATCGCCTCTCGAAGGTATCTTGGGCGCGCTGTAACCGCTTGTATTCGGCATCATTGTAGGAGAACCATTCGTCCACTTCCTCTTCGAACGATGAGGAGTCGGCATATGTGAAGGCGTAGGAGGTTGGATCTATCTTTGGGAATTCGGTGACGATCCGTCGCAGTTGCATCAGCGAGAGGGAATCATTGGGATTGCCAGCTTGGGGCGCAGGAGGGGGAGGAGGTTGGTGTGGAGGGGGCGGCTGCGGCTGATTGCGCTGGAGCTGAGGACGTCCCATGGGCGTGCTCGAAGGTTGTTGAGGAGCTGGAAGGCCTACATCTGCGAGCCCAGTGTCTGCAACATCTGCGATGTCTTTCAGGGAGTCTGTGGAAGGCTTCCCAGGCCAGAGAGATGCCATGACTGCGAATCTAGGTTTCGAATGCGGGGTTTCAATCAAGTAGCAGCATGTTGTGTCTGAGTTGTCCAGTCGTCCGCTACTGGCGTTCAGTACGCGTTCATGGTAGAAGTCTTGTTTTGCTTGTAATTAGAAACAGCTTCGCGGTTGAAGGTTAACGCGACAAATATTCGCTTATGATAAAGATTTCGATAAGGAGCTCAGAGACATCACGACAAAGTGGGACATTGAGGTCATCGATCATGTTTTGCAAAATGATGGGGGGCCTTCAATCAAAGATTTGTTTTTGAGGTATACATTGTGGATATGAACTTTGATAAAAACTAAAATAAACTCTTCTTTCAAATTGCAAGTGCTGCTAAAACAAGCAGCTCATTCAAGCACTGTCTCTAATAAGCAACTAAATTCCCACTCCCGAAGTCTCGCCTGGATTTTGTAAGAAAACTGCAAAGACTAAAACCAAAAATAAGAATAAAAAGCTTCTATACTCCCATCTGCTCCAACAGAGTGCCACTTGTACTAGCTGAATAGAAAAGAATCCAAAAATTTTTTTCAAAGAATCCTAGATTCCATGCCAGGGAGTCGAACCCTGCGCTACCGCGGACTTGTGTGAACACTGAGAGGCGGAAATGTTACCGATACACCAGCATGGATTGCAGAGCCCGAAAGTCTTATGCAGATTCATACGGAGATTTGTGAAAAAGTTTGAGGACTTGGTTTTGATTCGTCAACTAACCCCACTTGCCGCAAATTTCCTCATTTCAAAAGATATATAACATGTTCCTCTACCTGTGTGTGTTCCTAGACTTGTCGGTATTATCCCCCTCCTTTCATAGCCCGAAAAGAAAATATTGTAATGTCGGTGTTGCGGTTTATTATCCTTTCAACGTAAGGACGCTTAGCTGTATGATCCGGGCTTGAGCCACTTTCCACAAACGCAGTGCGGCTTGGAGTGCATTATACGAGTCCTTTGAGTCCAGTACTTCACGTTCTTTTGTTCTTCTATTCTACCATTCAAAGCTGGCCTCTTACTTGGAAATTTGCTTTTCAAGTCACGTGCATTGCATTATCTTCCAGCTCCAGGTGCACGAATTCCGCGAATCGCGCATACCGTGCGATTTGCGCTATTATGTTTCTTCCAAGTACATCTCCGGAACATTGCTCCCAAAGGCAGAGGTGGACTTGGTAAACTTTCCAACTTCATTTGTTTCTCTTTCTTTGTTCAAGGAATTTTACCATGATCTGAATTGTACCCATCCTGCCTTCGACGAAGTTTAAGAGTAAATGTAATACAATGATCTTTTCTGAATGCTTGTACTCAGGTTATTGTGCATAAGACAGTAATGGAATCCCACTTTTCATTATGGGACATCTTCTACATTCAACTTAGCTGTGATGACTCGACTAAGGCCGCTCTCCAATTTATAAAACGATTGTTCTTAGCATGCAATAAGTGACTTCCTTAGCATCGTCCGTGTACTTCCAATCAATAAATCAAAACCTCCCATCTTCAAGTTACAACTCCAAAAGCTCAAGCGCACAAGCCGACGATACATGAACGTTACATCACAGTACGTCTACAACAACAACAGCTGCAGCCTCCACGACAACAAAATACACAGCAACCAAGACATATATCCCCAGCATTCAACTTCTCCTCATCCGCCCTCCTCCTACTTTCTGTATCTTGCTCCATCTGCGCATCAGGGTTCATGTCGGGCTTGCGTTGGCCTGGATTCGTTTGTTCTTGAAGCATGTGGGCTTCTTGGTACTCCGGTGGCAACAATTTTTTTGATGGTAGCAACGTTGAGGACATCTTCCGGTTGGTGAACTTGCTACCTATTTGACAGTATTGTGATGCCGTACAAGGAGGAGTGCGGGGTATGCCCCTTTTCTCAAGCGAGCTCCACTTTCTCTTGGCGAAGTGAGAAAAAGTTTATGGGAATTCGAAATTTAACTTCCAGACTTCGAAGTCCTCGCTTTATAGTTGATAAGGAGAATCTTTTGAAGAGATATCTCTTCGGATATCATGGTGTGACGCTTGAGGCTGAATTTTCCTTTGGCCAATGAGAAGGGCCGAAACTCCCACGCCTCTTTTTGGCAATCACGCGCCATTGACATCAGGAGGCTCCTTACACATGAGACAGTCGCATGATTGACGTACCCTGTGAGTATTTTGAAGCTTGATGACTTTTTATATGCCTATCCTAACAACACTCATACCTCTACTATAGGTCCGATGTAAAACTTCTTGGCCCAGAACAGGTAGTAGACTATACTAAATATTACCGCCGCTCCAAAGACCAACACACTATAGTTCATCGTAGAGGGAACAACTTGCGCAGTAGGAGGAAAGAAGCTGAAGAATATGATGATAATGAGCCAAATGCAAGCGAAGAGATTATTGGCTATGCCAAGAACACCTTTGATCCTCCAAGGTCCCCAAGTGAGCTTTTCCAAGGGTGAAGTCATATTAGAATCGTTGTCGTTTTCGATTTGTATGCCACCAGTACAGCGATGATAGAGAAGCAATCCGGCAGCTATTTCGTACGAGGAGAAAAGACCTGCTAGGACCAGAGACAAGATGTCGTTGAAGATTGTGGTGCTTCCGATGTTGATTAATGCCAGGAGACATGGCGACACTGTCACTACGACGATCGCAGCTAGCGGTACCGACGTTCGGGTGTTGATCTATGAAGCTCAGATCAGATACACGAAACTTGGGGGACTCCTTGGATGAGAAAAGAGGATACATACTTTGCCCAAGCTGGTCCAAAATGGTACTCCACGATCTCTAGCAAAAGCCCACAGTTGTCTCGATGCAGCAGCCACCGCTCCAATTGCCGTGAAAAAAGCAATGAAGACGACGATCGAGGCCATGGCAGTAGCACCTCCAACAGACTCTGTTGCCTGAGCAAAAATCTCAATAAAGGGATAACCTGTGGAGCTGGCAAATGCTGCGTCAAGATCTCCTGCGCAGTAAAGAACAGCGAGTAGCATTCCAAACGCCAGGACGCCGTTGATGAATATACCAGCAATCATTGCTCGAGGCACATTCATACGAGGGTTTTTGATTTCTTCGGACATCTGGAAACAGTGAGTCTTCTGGGATATCAATGTCAGGATGTGTGGCGACGCACATGAACAGCTCCGTCAGCGCCTATGAAAGCAACCGCATTTCCAGCAAGACCGATGAAGAAAGAAAGGCCTTGAGTAGGCCAATTCCCTCCATTCAAGAAAGTGGTGAATATTTCTTTGGTGTTACCTCGAGGGCCGAGATAGACAAGAGGAATCAGGACAGCGAAGAACCCTAGGATATGGATGATGAGAATGAATCCCTCAATCTTCGGCAAAGCTGGGCTGACAACGACATTGACAAAGATTGCAAGAAGGATCACAGCCCAAAAGATCAAAGTCTCTTGGTACCGCTGCGGAAAGTAGCTGCCATTGTTCTCGACAATCAACGCTTGAACCAAACTGCTGCAGAACAAACTCGCAGCAGCTACACTTGCAATCCATCCAATACAGGTGAGCCAACCTGGTCTAATCAGTAAATGTTGGTCTCCTCTAGGGTATTAGCGCACCAGTAACGTAGCTCAAGATCTTCCTGTAATTTTTGGGAGCCAACAGGAACACCCAATGGTACTGACCACCGGCAGATGGGATCATGGACGATAATTCTCCCATGACTATAAATACCGATGTAGTACCGGCCCAGATAAGCAAGAAGCCATAGATCAGGCCTGCTGGCCCTCCACTATGAGGGGTTAGCTGATATGTAGGTGGGGCCGAAACATCAATAGAATGGCAATTCACTTCTGATAGCCGACAGCAAATACACTGGAAGTAGTCAGTTTCTTGTTTCAGCTCTTCTTGATACTTTGACGAACTCACACAAGAATGCCTTCCCAAGTGGACATCAAAGTGCAAGCCAATCCAACCATGCTCATGAAGCCAAAGTTTCGCTATCAGGATCAGTAAGTGATCTGAAAGTACATCTGAGACAATACCTTCGTGACCTGTTGCTTCCCGATTCGTGCAAGATAGGATGCATCGCGGTCATTGGCGAGCTCTCTGGAGACAGATCCCGCTGATTTCGCATGGTAATCAAACATTTGGACCTCATCGTCGATGTTTCCGGCGGTGGCCATGTTGAAAATAATTTCTGGCACTCGAACCTTCGTATAATGAAAGTATTAAAGCCAAGAAGAAGAAGAAGACGGAATCTACGGAGTACAGAAAGCTTCAATGTTGAAAGTCCCAGCCCCCCAGCTCCTCACTTGCTGTGCCACTTTTCCGCTGTACTGCACTCGCAATCAATGCCAAAACGAATGCAGATCTAGCCAGGATCGCGGTTGCACTTCAGAAGACTCCGAGGTGGGTGGACTGATAAGCCGGGGTACATGGTCCCATGCAGCCTTCCGGCGCGAGTCATAAAAGCGGCGCACAAGCCTGCATGTAGTTGCAGTCCAAACAAGCATCTGAACAAGCATCTACTGTAGTTCCCGACGATCCCTGACAGAGATAGGCGGAGGTGAGATTCCAACTTGGAAATGAGTATCCCCCTTGCATCGGCAGTTGCAGTCGGTCACATGTATCGAGTTGTTGAAATTTTTGATGAACTCATTCAAGAAGGCGCAGTGAAAGTATCCCAGTACCAGTTGGAAGCACTCAATTTGAGCTTCAACAATGGACGCCAACAATGACGACAAGAGGATTTCGCCAGTGAAGGAAAATGTCGATTCGAAAGCTCTGGATCCGGGGGTATTGGAGGTTATTGCTGGATCTACGAACTCTATTTCAGAGAAGGCAGTTGATGCCAACATCGTAGACTTCAGCGGCGACGATGACCCCTCAAATCCTATGAATCGAACTTCGAGTGTGCGCTGGATGCACGTCGGATTTGTGTCTTTCATGGCATTTGTACTGTCAGAACACCAACAAACTTTGAGGGAGATTGATTTACTGATTTAATATTTAGAGCATTGGGGGACGTCGCGTTTGCGCCAGCGATTCCGAGTCTCCTCAAAGATTTCAACGTCTCAACAAACAGTCCTCTCTCGGCTGTGGTGATATCAATTTACTCTCTTGGGAGTATTCCAGGGAACATGCTCGGCCCTCCACTATCCGAATGGCAAGGTCGATTGCCTATCCTGCACACATCCAACTGTTTGTTCATTACATTCATTATCGCTTGCGCCGTAAGTCCAAACATACACGTACTTTGTGCTTTCAGATTTATCAGTGCAATCTTTGGATCGGTGGCGTACACTTTGGGGGGACCCATCATTGGCGACCTTTTCCCTCAGGAAAAGAGAGGCGCTGCAATGGCCGTTTTTTCTTCTGGTCAACTGATTGGACCTGTGGTTGGTCCAATATTTGGTGGCTTCTTAGCACAACACAAAGGTTGGAGGTGGATATTCTGGTTAATGGCTATCCTTGCCGGATCTGCATTTGGACCTTCACTTCTTTTGATGCGTGAGTCGTATGCTCCCGTAGTCCTCGAGCGGAAGGTGAAAGCTTTGAGAATTTCCACCGGAAACAAGAACTTGCGTTCGAAGTTCGATATGAGCGATGAACACGAATCTGCTTGGACTGGTTTCATACAGAGCTTGGTACGACCCGCGAAGATGTTTTTTCTTCTCCCCATGGTTACAAGCATATCTCTTTACTTCGCTATGATATATGGATTTCTCTATATCATCCTGACTCGGATGAATCTGATTTACGAAACGGTCTACCACTTTTCGGACGGAGACATCGGTTTGACATACATTGGTCTTGGTAAGGAAACTCTTTTAAAATCACTTGGAACCCAAGTTAACTTGTGTAGGAATTGGCTTGTTGTTCGGGAGTATATTCTGCGGGGTGTTCTCAGACTGGTACATGAAGAAAGCTTCAGCCGGTGGAGAACAAAAGCCCGAATATCGCTTACCGCCTTTACTCTTTGGGACAGTCTTCATTCCACTTGGGTTTTTCCTGTACGGATGGTCTGCAAGATTCCACCTGCACTGGATTCTCCCATTGATTGGCACCGCATTTGTGGGCTTTGGCATAATGACAACGTTGATACCCTCTACCAATTACTTGGTCGACAGTTTTCCATTGTACGCCGCATCTGCCATCGCAGTAACAGAAATCCTGCTCGCAGTGTCTGGGGCTACTTTCCCACTCGCAGCGCCGAGTTTGTACAGAACTTTGGGACTTGGGTGGGGCAATTCTCTACTGGGATTTCTTACATTGATGTTTGCACCATTGCCATGGATACTGCTAAGGTATGGAGAGCGGATCAGAAAGAGGGGAAGTTCGGTAAAGCTATAATCAGAAGATTGTCCTCGCGAATCTTGTACTGTACACTATTCTTTGACCTAACATGCTCAAAGCCATCATCTGAAGAGCTCACATGCACTGATTCATTGAGTTTTGGGCTTTGTAACCCATGGCAGCTCCGTCTTTCCTGCCTCATAAATCCCACCATGAGGCTTCCACATCCACCAGAATGTCAAGCCCCTCAAATCAGACTCAAATCTTCTCCAAGTGTTGCTTGGATTATCAGTGAGAGTGTCGATAGCAAGCTTCTCGATAGTCCTGAAGCCAAACTTCTTGTACAAGTGAACACCTTGGTCACTAGCTTCCACTAGAACTTCAACCCCCATCTTCTCTGCAATGTCCATTCCCCATTTCATAAGCAAACTTCCATACCCTTTGCGTCGTTGTTCGGGATAGGTGAACATCATGTCCAATTCTAGAACACGTTAATGGAGACATTTTGATGACAGGGGTTATGAAGCTTACGCGCATGAGGACGCCACATGCGCTTCCCTCGGAATCCGTACACCTCATTGAGGATGTGGCTAGCGAATGCTCGACCCTCGCCTGCAGGATGCCAGACTGCCTCCAGCTTAGGCACACCATTGATATATGGAGACACCTCATGAAAGTTCCAATGCCCGCCACTGAGGACTTTGCCCGAATCATCTGTGACATAGATCCAGTGGCTTGAAGGATCTCCTGTGTGTATAGACCACAGACGTGTCTTTGACTCCGCGACGCTAGCGGCATAGCCTTCTTCGGTGGCAGCGAAGACAGGGAAAAGAATGTTCATGAATGGTGTATAAGGGTCGTTGTATGATTCCCATAGACAGTCGACAACGGCGCCGAACTCTGCCTCTGTGGTTACTTCTTTGACGATAACGGCCATTGTGTAAGTGGTTGTAGATTCCCTGTAATTGGAGGAAAAAGTCTTTTTTTGATTCTGATAATAGATGTGGTTGATAAAGCGATGATTGATTCGTACTGAGCGCGGATAGCGTGAGTGCTTTCAAATGAATGATATCCTACCCTTCGATCATAATGTACCAGACAGGGCAAAGATGTTCTGGAAGTCGTATGTTGGTCCATTTATCCGGATGCATACCGGTAGGTTGTGTAACGGCCCGAACAACGTTGCAAAGACGTTTTATTGGTATACTGTACGACGCATGACTGAGGCGCAGCGACACGAAGGTGATGGGAGATCCAACGTTGGTGAAATCAAACAAGAACGGCAATTCTTGTGACCGTTACAACTCCAAAGCAATTGGCTACCCCGCAGTTTTGCATACAGCTTATGTGAGATAAACGTTCACACTGCCAGGATGGCCAGGGTGCGGTAGTCCAGAAATGGTAGCTCTGGATATCGAAGTCAACGTCAGGTACAAAGATATGCGTTGGACCCTGTTGGCAACATTAAAAGCTTATGCAGGTCTGTCTGCTTTAAAACTAGTTTCAGGGGTGGTTGACGACCTATGGTGGATGCGGCACAGTCAAACTCAAATTCTTATCAATGATCCGGGATATGTCCACCTGCAGCTGATATCTTGCATACTTCTTTGCACTATTATTCGCAAGGGCCGAATCAGTATTTCGGCAGTCGTCGTATGCGAGCCGCTGCACTAAGCGACGCACGGCCAAGCCACTCTCTGCTTGACTCCCCTGTATCCGGTACGCGCCCTCTCTATTCCCGTTGTGGGGTTAAAAAAAAGGCCAGTATGACGGAACATACGTTCTCGTCGATGGAAAAGGCTCCAGAGCCCGTACAGATGGTTTGAGTCTTGTTTTGGCTCGTCAATTCTAACTCATACATTTCTCAACATCACTTTTCTGTCAAGTGAAACATACTCTGACTTTTTGTCACAACTAAGACTAGCCATTATGGAGAAGGACTCAAAAGAGTATCTTCTTGTCCAAGACGGCGACGAATCTGACGATGGACATATCTACCAGAGTAGAAGTTCGTCCAACCTGGGCTCTAAGCTGAAATGGACCTCCCTTGTACTCCTTGCTTTGTCTATTTTGTTGAACATCTGCCTGGTCATGAAGATGTCCATTTTGAAAACTGCACTAGATACCAGAGGACGCTCCAAATATGGTGAAAATAGAACAACCTTTTCTCGGATTTGGGAAGACTAACGATGTGAGATAGCTGGCCTCGAATTTTCTGAGCGGATCCTCTACCATACAGAAACGGAATACTCGCACAAAAATGAGACTTATGCCGAAGAGTTGTGGGAGACCATTGATACCAATCCAGTTGCAAGTGAGTAGTAAATCCCATCTTTCCTCCTCTTGATTGTTCTTCCTTATAATCAAGACTAACCGGCTGCAGTCACTCTCTCTTATGAGTATGCCAGAGAGAACGATCTCCTCGAGCCCAGACCGTTTCCATGGGATGAAAGCAAAGGTCTTTTCTACATTAATGGATTTCATCAGCTCCATTGCCTGGTAAGCATTGAGAAATGTCCAACCTCTCTGTGCAACCCTAACATTTTCGCCAGAAATTGATTAAACGAAGTCTTAGCGAATATCGGCTGGATCTCCCTCAAACCTTAGAGCGACAGCACATTAGTCACTGTCTGGATGCGCTACGTCAAAATGTTCTGTGCGCAGCTGATGACACTCCGATGCCTACACTCCACAGTCACGCTACAGGAGATAACCAAGCAATGCAATGTCGAAGCTGGGACAAATTGATTGAATGGGCCAGAGACCCAGAGAAGGACGCTTGTTACAGAATTGTGGACGAGTATAAAGATCCAGTGCATAACTTGGAACGGTTTGCGTACTGTTCGGAGGATTCTCGTTATTACGAGACAATGACCAATTACTTTGCCAAGTGGGGTCACAAGAACTTGTTCGACGACTAGGAAGATGTAGCATATCTGTTTTCGAGGACTTGATCCTATGTCAAGATCTCTTTGGAGTTTCCTTGAGCACAATACCTTTGTAGTTTACATGAATTCAATCAGTATCTAGAGCTCGCAAGATCATAGTGATACAAGTTTACTTGGTTGGATCGGCAGAGTCTATGGACTTGCTATACGTCTGTCACTTCAAAGACCAGAAGAATCTCACAGCTAGTGATATGGAATCTTCAGACATGTACTTGAATTGAAATAGAGTACAATAACAGCCAGCACATCTTATGCATCTTAATGGTACCCAAGCCCTCAATCTTCGTAATCATCCATCACAGATGAGCCTAATTCCCTAGTACAGAGATTATCATCGAGATCTCTCTGTAACTTCCACGTCTAAGTGAGGACGTCCGGATCCGGAATCTCCCCTCCATCTCTGACCACAGAAGTGGATTGTATAGGAATCGCAGTGCCGAAAGCCAGCAAGGTGGCTAATCCAGCAAAGACGTACTGGATGAGACGCATGTTTGTTTAGAGATAGCTTGATATTGCTTTTAGCATCCAATACTAGCATTACTGGAGTTGCTCATACTAACGTGATAGAGTTTGTGATGGACTGAGATGGTAGAAGGGCGGAGGATATGGGAGGTGAGGACGGATGTGCAAATCTGCTGAGGTGATGTCCTGAATTGCAGAGCTGTGTGGCCAGAGAAATGCAGAGGGAGATATAGATTCACAAATCAACACAGCCGAAGCATGTAGGTGCATTCTGTGACGACTGTTCGGGATATCACCCTTTAGGAATTACCGAGATGCACGATGGGCTTCTGCGGAGGATAGTCAGCCGCAGATCTGGCCAGCTGTAACGTGGGTCTACGACAATCACAACTGATAGGAAGATATAAACGCCATGAGTGGATAATGATTTTACGTGAATTGTATGTGTTGCGGCACAGTCGTGAACCTGAATTCCAAAGATGAAGATCCATGTTCCATGTCAGTCCACTGCGCATTCGTCTACCCTCAACCTTGACATTTATTTTGCCTCCGGCGACATGGATTGTACATACATTTGCTGCATGGTAACGATCTGGTCATAGATACAAGCAACATTCGACCGATTTCTGGTCACCATATCTTGCATACTGGTCACTGGGTACAGTATCAAAAAATGCTAGGACAAGAAATTTCAACTTTGATGACTCTGTATTACCACCTCCAGCGATCGACTCCCGGCAATTGGTTATCTTTGCATTTGAGATGAAGACGCGGCCCCCAAACTAGCTGTGCCACATTTGGGTGGCACAGCATGCCTTTAGCCTGCATGTTGGTATCAAAGTGTATATGAAATTCGTCACTTCGATGTTTCCAGCTATGCCATTGGCCAACTTCCTCCCAGCCGAGTCGCAAAGATGCCTCGAGGATGCCAAAGACAGCGGAGTTTTCAAATCCCGGTTGACGCTCAAGCAGGGTTCATCTGCATTCTGTTCCATATGGGAGTGACCTTGCACTAGCCAGACGTTACACTTTTCCTTGTGCATTTGGCTGATGGGCAGTAAATGTAACTCTGCAAAAGATATGTATACGATCGAGCCAAAGAGATCCAGCGATTTGGCGCGATACCAAACATGCCCACCGCGATAAAAGCAGCCTCCAGTATATTCCGGCGCACCTTCCATTTTCAGCCTGGATAAATTCTCGGCTCCGACGCTTCAATACACCACGAGGCGGGGGCAGATCTTCGCCGTTGTGGCTGCGTTTAAGCTTTGATGCCTGTCGTTGCTGCCGGATCCCCAAAATCTACTCTTTGATTTTGTGTTGATGCGCCCAACGTTGCTTTTCTGGTTCTACAAAGAACTCTCAGGCAACACTGCCGATAGCCACTGAGAGGTCTTCGCGAATTACCCAGGAGGGACTTAAGGATTGTTGGAGAGCAGATTCCATAAGTCCAACAACCACACCTCAATATGGACTCAAGCAACTCCACTCGTCCCGATATATCAAGCCAACATCTGGGTCCGGCAGTTAGTATCGTGACGTTCATCTTACTGGTCACGTCGACTCTGGCTCTAATCGCGCGGCTGTCAACGAAATGGGCCGTGTCACACAGAGTTAACCTCGATGATCTTCTCCTTGGAATTGCTCTGGCAAGTGACTTAGAGCCTTGGTATGTTTGATCACTTTCACTAACTAGTCCTCAAAGATATTCTCAATTGGAAATGGTATATCCACGTTCTACGAAGCATCGAACGGGCTCGGCTCTCCAACGACCTCTTCTTCCGGGGCGCAACTCTTGGTTGCCCAGAAGGTTTGACCCAACTCCAAAGCTATACATCGTCAAGTCTAAACGTTGCCAGGCAAGCTATGCAGCCGAGCTTTTCTACATTGCCAGCTTATGCTTCACGAAGCTATCGGCTGTTGCATTCCTCTACATGCTTACACCGATCTCATCGAATGAAATTCTGTGCATCTCCTATGGGATCTTCACCATTGTCTGGACTTTGACAACGTTTGCTTCGAGTGCATTACAATGCAGCGCTCCTAAGGTTTGGCTAATCTTTGGGAACAAATGCTTCAATCAAGTAAGTGTAATACTTGATCCACATGGAGTTCAGTCGATTGATAACCCTGTTACCAAAGCAAGCATTTTGGACTACCTATCTAGTCATTGAGATGATTTTGAACTTTTTACTTGTGGTTTACCCAATTTATATGCTATGGAACCTCCATGTTCGCCGAGCTCAAAAGATTGCAGTATGGTGTTGCTTCGCATTCCGAGTATTGTAAGTTAAAGATCCTTCTACATAGGGAATTCACAATGCTAATGAAGTTCAAAGTGTGGTGGCAGCACTCATTGTACAGCTTGCCCTGTACCGACATGCGTACGAGTCTTCCGACTTTCTGTTTAAATCATGGGGTGCAGTTACTGCTTCTGAAATCGTTCTTTGTCTGTCTTACGTGGCGCCTTGTCTGCCGTACCTTCGACCATTCCTCGAAAGCCTAGACTCTGGAATGTTGAGGAATGATGGTATACGCCGACTTGGACATGGCGAGGCTGAATCGAAGGCATCCGGCTCTAAAGGTAGTGGGTCTTCGTACGGATTGCAACCAGTCAGCAACAGTGCAGAGAAGAAGTCGCCACCTAGCACGACGGTCGGACTTGGACCGGAAGTGGCCACGCTTTGGACAGAGGGTTGGCAGGTACGCGGTCAGCACTAGGTGCCAGGATGGATGGGTTATATGACAAGGCGGGGACGGATGGGAAGTGTAGATAGACAGACAAGTAAGTTTAAACAATACGTAATTCGATGTTCGACGAAGAATTTTGACGCTGGTAGTGTACAGCAGTCTTAGCAACTTAATGACTTTATGAGAACGATTATAGTCACATTAAGGTTGAGTCTCCTCAAACGTAATTAAGATTCCCCGCGAGATCCGACACTTTTGCTCATATGATAGTATTGCCTTTCCGGTCAGTGACCACATTCAGGAGAAGCGCTTTTCATTCTATGAAGTTCATTTCAGCTTGTGAGATCGCTCTGTTCTGGAAACGCTTGTCCCGTGGAATTGAAAAGTAACCTTCAGAATTCATGGAATTCACAAAGCAGAAGCGATAAAAACATTCCGTTCTTTACAAAGTACAGATTTACCATGTCCAATCACTCGCTTCAACAGTCTGAATCGTAGCACATGGAGACATGCACTCGCGGAGTACATTGGCGCTC
The DNA here is from genome assembly GCF_001500285.1 of Mollisia scopiformis. Lineage (NCBI taxonomy): Eukaryota > Fungi > Ascomycota > Leotiomycetes > Helotiales > Mollisiaceae > Mollisia > Mollisia scopiformis. Next base: position 266,710 of record NW_017263603.1, read on the forward strand.
TCGGTCCACTTGACGGCAATTCCCACAAAATCTCCTGTCTGTGCGATGTACTCGATGGAGATTTTGCGAAGCCGAGCCGGCACGCCGCTCCTGGAGAAGCAAATTAACAAGCTTGAAGCCTTGTTTGTTCGCTTGGCCCTATCGAGGAATCGGTATCCTAAATTCTTTAGCCTCATAAATAGTACGATGTCTCGGATTTTCTTTTGTATGATTCAAAGAATGCGTTGTCGTACTACGTATGGGACGACAGTTGTGACGACGGTAAATCGACAACTCGCTGCTGATAAATTCTTCTCTCTGAGAATAAGCAGAACTCCTGCTCTTGGTGGATAACTTCGAACTGGATTCTTGAAGACCTCAGATCGAGCTGAGACAAGCGACATAATATCTCCCACACAGTTGCTCAGACGCCATAAACATGGATTCTATCCACTCCATTCCATACACTCTCGAGCAAACGCAAAATCTACAACTCGAAAGCACGACCGAAGAAACGATGTCGAAAACTGAAGAAATCCCTCCGCCAGCTTACACCCCTCCTCAATGCCAGCCTGATCAAGGCGGCCAAGCAGCGAACGACAACGGCCATCCTCCTCAGCAACAACCTCATACTACGAACACATCTCAGGGTCCGTCTCAACAAGCACAACCATAATACCAAGAACAAATGAAAGGAAATGGGATGAGGATAGTCGATGTAATGGAGGAGAGACTATAATCTTCTAGAGGGGTTGCTTTGCTTGGATGCTGCACTGGTTGTGCGGCGTGTGCAGCATGCTATTGCTGCCCCTGCTTCTGCGTCTGGAACTTGTTGGTGCGGCTTCTGACATGTAATTGCGATTGTCTTGAGGTGAGGGAGACCACTGAAATAAGTTACGGTCGCAATACCATGCAATGGTAGCCTGGGTACAGTCCTCTAGCTTTGAATGGTCGAGAGGGGATGAAGCCCCAACATGGTCGAGAGCCGAAACATGTATCAGATTGTTACGGTCGTGGTTATTGAATTAGCAAAGCAGATGTTCTTGTTCAGAGCAATGATGCTATCATGCTCACAATATAAACTCGTTATTGTCTGAACGCCCTTTCCTGGCGTACATATACAAAATCCATTGAAAGAAAAGAGTCAATACTTCCATACAAATTATTTAAAGTAGTATTTAAATCCAATTGATTATGGAATGTCGAAGCCGGATGCTGACGGAAGCCGCTGCAGATATGACACGTGATTTTGGAAAGTTTGAACCTTCCCGAGGTCCACCTCCTTCACCCTGCTACTATTCTTCGAGACTCTGGAGTGCCGTATTCTTTCTCTCTTAATGGACAGTACATGAAGCGGACAACGATGGAAGGGTGTGAAAAGTACCTTCCGCGGACACGGAAGGCATTAACCTTAAATGCAGCGACCATGCCTTTTGTGGACAAGCGCTTATGTATCTCATCCGCGGCATCAAAACATCCCAGCATTCACGAAAATCCTCGTTCAACAACATCCTGTCGTCTCGTCCGATCTCGTTGGACTGTCATGCAGAGCAAATCCTTTCTCAATTGCTCTCACCTTCCAGATTAATATCATCGTTAGATACGATGACAGAAAGGCGTCAATTCCCTATCAAATGACGAAATATATGATGTCTTCTCGCAGACTCATCTATTGCTTCTGGAACAATATGCGGTACTTTTTCCAGGTCCCGGATATATACGAACCTTGTTCGGTCCCCCACTAAGCCGCATCCCCATGACCATATCGGTGTATCTCACCTTCTGTTTCCAGACCCTATCGGAACGGAATAACGAATCAATTTGCTGTTTTGCCAGATTGGACCGGATGCGTGGAACGAATCATTGTGGAGCTGTCGGATTGATCTCCAGGTCGGAGTGAGAAAACAGCACTTTGATCGAATATGCGCGCATATGCAAGGTCAGTGGCAATGCAGCGCGGGGTCAATAAGATAGAAGATAAGGTGGCTCTTGTGAGCTCTTTTTTTGTGTTCCTGTTTTGAAACTTTTCTCGAGTTAAATTCGTTGATTGAGATTCTTCACTATGCGGTTCCACTTAGACAAAGCTTTTCTTTTGACTGCAGCGCTGTTTTCGTTCTCAGCTCAAGTGTCTGGAAGTCCTGCACCACATTTGAAAGGGAAAGGATCAATTGAAATCCGAGATGGAGTTACTCACACAATTTTTGAGCATGAAGCTACAGGTGCATCCTTGGACTTCGTTAAGAACTCTGGATTCTGTGAAACGACTCCTGGTGTGAATCAGTACTCTGGTTATTTTTCCGTTGGACGTGAGTCTCACTCTTCAATGGAGAAAAACGCCATCTCCCCTCTCACTAGAAAGAAAATGCTAATTTCAAAATTAGAAAACATGAGCATGTGGTTCTGGTTCTTCGAATCTCGCCACCATCCCCACTCCGCTCCTCTCGCCATTTGGCTGAACGGTGGTCCAGGTTGCTCCTCCATGATCGGCCTCTTCCAAGAAAATGGTCCCTGCCAATTCTACAACGGATCCAGCACCCCATCCCTAAATCCCTACAGCTGGAACGAATACGCTAACATGCTCTACGTCGACGAACCAATTGGTACCGGGTTCTCGTACGGAACCGATATCGTGAACGGGACGGTCTCTGCGGCTCCTTTTGTGTGGACGTTACTTCAGGCTTTCTTTGCCCAGTTTCCAGAGTACGAATGTAGAGACTTTGGCCTATTCACAGAGTCTTACGGCGGGCATTATGGCCCTGGTGAGCTCCTCCCATTCTATAAATCGAATTCTAGCACTGATCACAAACCCAGAATTCGCATACTACATCCAACAACAAAACGACCTAATCGACTCGGGAGACCTCGACGCCGAAGAAATCAACCTCGTAGCCCTCGGTATCAACAACGGGTAGTTACTCCTCTCTATCTCCCCTCTCCCCCCCAATTAATGACTCCTGCACAGATGGTACGACGCCATAATCCAAGAACGAGAATACATTTCCTTCTCGATAAACAACACCTACTACCCACTAATAAACACCACCATCGCCGACGCCTACATGGCGAGCTACTACAACAGCTGCTTGCCGGCTCTCATCCCCTGTAACTCCACCACGGGCGAACTCACCGAATGCCACGCTGCCCACGTAGCGTGTAACGCCATGGACAAGTACTTCCCCTTTCCTCTCCCTCCCAATTCCCCAATCCCCAATCCCTCCTCCCCCAACTATGTCTGACGCCCACTAGCTACTACGGACAATTCTACAACCAAACCACCGACCCCTACGACATCCGCCAATCAGGCGATAACGTCTTCCCCCCCGAAACCTATCTCAATTACCTCTACGACCCGGAGATCCAGAAGCGGATCGGAGCGAAGAGTAATTACAGCGAGTGTTCCGACGCGGCCGATGCGCCTTTCGAGGATTTTGCCGATTGTTTGTCCCCCCTCCCCCCATCCTCTCCCTTCTCCCTCCCTTCTTTTCTTCCTCCCTTCTCTATAGAAATTAACTGAACTGAACTGACGGAAATGAAAACAAAAAAGCACAACGATCATTCCTCCCCGCCCTCTCCTCGGTCGTGCAATCAGGGATCCAAGTCTTGATCTGGGCCGGGGACGCGGATTCAGTTTGGTATATATTTCCCACCTTCCCCTTTCCCTCCCTACCTTCTATCCTTCTATCCCTCCCTCCCCACTTCCCTCCTCAAAAGGAACGCTAACACCCCACCCAGCGACTGGTTCGGCGGCTTCGCCTCCGTAAACGCCATCGATTTCGACGGCCAAGACGAGTTCGTCGATACCGACGTGCAGAACTACACCGTTGACGGCGTTGCTAGTGGTTTGTCTTCTCCCTCCCTCCCCCCTTATTCATTCTTCCTGCACAGCTAGGAGATAGAAAGCTAATGAGAATGGCGTGAAAGGGACGTATAAAACGGTAGATAATCTGAGCTGGATCCGAGTTTTTGCGTCGGGACATGAGATCCCTGCGTTTCAGCCTAAGCTTGCGTTGCAGGCTTTTATACAGACGATGAAAGGAGAGAGTGTTACTCCTACTTGAGGGTGGCATCTTAGAAGAGTAAGAGGCATATGAGGAGAAGAACGCATAATGTCTAGACAGATCATTAATGCGATGTCATGATGAGATGCTATGCAGGTCACAGCGATGCATGTTCATGATGAAAATTATGAATTACTCGTGGTATAGTGATGAACTCCTCTCCTGTTTTGCTTTCTTCCACAACACAGAAGCATTAACCAAAAAAGCCTCCTTTCCCCGAAGAAAAGACACAAGCATCGACTATATATACAACAAACCAACTTCCGCACATCACATGCTTACAAGAAGAGAGCAGCAAGACCACCAGCAACGGCAGCAAAGCTCATTCCAACAGTGGCAGCAGCAGCCTTGGAGATGGTGGCAGGCATCGAACTAGTGGATGTGCTCGTACCACTGGTCGTGCTGGCATTTCCTCCTGAAGTGGTAGTGGAGTTGGGGACCAAAGTGCTGTTAGCAATGGCTGGCTTCATGGCGGTTGCATAGCTGGAGCAAGTGGCATTTGCTGCAAGTGGGCAAGTGCTGTCAATGCAGATGCTCTCAAGTTGAGGACCTTGAGATGGGACGACAGTCATCGGAGGTTCGCATCTGTATCCGAAGAGTGTGGTGAGAGCAGTTCCGACCGCAGTGAGATCGTCTTTGGCAACACCAAAGGACATGGCAGAAAGAGCGACTTGGTCAATGAAGTAGGTAACCTCGGCATATGAGAGATCCATGAACCTGAAGCTGTTAGCAGTTGTTCCGAGTAGCTGATGAAAGACTTACTTGTGAACACTGTACATGGAAGCATGTCCAGCGTAGGCAGGGTAAGCAGCACCACCTTGCATGGAGCAACCAAGGAGAACACCAAAGTACTCATACAAATGAGTCAAGAGGATGCTGCATCTTGTTAGTGGGGTCTCGACTGCAATGCTGGACAACATACTATTGAGCAGAGGTGTTATCATTGGCAGGCATGTTCTTCATGAGAGGAGCAGCTCCACCACCGTCAAGGAAGTTGACGGCCATACCAGCAGAACCACCAGTATTCGTGGAAGCGAAACCACCATCGAAGTATGGGAGGAGGTTGACCGCGATACCGTTGACCTCTCCAGGAGCGAGGATACCTGGGACAGAGACACCGACGTTTGGTTGCGTGTCTTATCTCGTCAGTCGAAGACTTCGGTGCGATGCAGGAGAGGAATACTTACAGTTACCGATGACAGCAGTGTTGACGACGAGAGTCAAGAGAGTCGCCTGGTTTGCAGCAGTGTTGTTCGTCAACAGAGCAGTGGTGTAGTAGTCGCAGATGGACATATTGGCAGGACGCTGAGCAACGGCCGAGCCCACGGCGGCGGCGAAAGCAAGAGTTCTGAAAAACATGCTTGCGATATTTGGATATCAGAAGAAGTGATTGGGTTGATGGAAGAGAAAGAAGAGCAAGCAAAATGTGGTTGTGTTGATGCTTTGGAATGAAAGAAGAAAGTCAACAGAATGTTGGGAGGAAGCCACTTTATTACCTATTGGCGACAAGTGAAAGGAGAAGGAGCAAAGGGGGTGATTGCTTGCATCTCGGCGGGCCGTGGAGCTCGAGGAGAAGATGGCCGGAAGAAGGCAAGTACGATCCTAAGCTTGTATTCACCCGCATGGCCAACATCAAAACACCGTTCTCGATCTTGGAGCTTGTAATGAAATTGCATCTTCATGATTCGCCGCCTCTCGAGCTGTACCTGACTTGATCGGGAAGACCAGCTCCCGGCGCACATAGAACAAGGGTTGCAGCTTGACCTACAGTCCAGATGCGTGACCATCGACTTTGACATCGGGGTTAACTCAGCACTACTGCACATACACCCAATTATAAGCATCCAATTTCTCATGCTCGAACTAAAGATAATCTCACAACGAGCGACGGCGTCAATACCAAAAAGCTTGGTCTTTCCAACGCTCGATGGTCTGTCTGGAATGGGGAATTGAGCATGCTGCCTCATCTGCACTCGAGAGAATTCTTCAGATACAAAGTAAACAATTTTCAATCGTGTCTCATTCCACTGTCTCACAAACCAAGAAATGTAAGTATCGTCATCATGTCTCTCATTTGTGCCTGTACCCGGCTCTCTGGAATCGCCGCCCCACCACATGAGCAGCCGCCGATCTCAAGGACCCTCCACATCCGCATTCGTACATCGTCTTTTTATGATTGGACACTAGAAATTAAGCTTCCCCATACTCAGCCGAAAGAAGTAAAGATTCCTCTCTAGCTCGCCAAGAGCATTTGAGATGATAGACCGGAACATGACATCTCCGACGGATGAGATGAGATGGATTCCTGGAGCGAGTGAAAAATTTGTTTGTTGTGCAGCCAGAAAAGGGAGAATATGTGTACAGGTATGCCGGCTATCCGATGGCTCAAGATGACTTTTGGCCTGCGATATTTTCCCCTGAGAATCGCGCATCTGAGGTAAGTTGTACGAAGATCTTGCAATGCGAGGAAAGAGACTTCCGTTGGTAATTCTTGTATTCGACCATATTCTACAAATCCTCGCCAATCTCGGCTTTCACCCATTTCTCCAAGCCCCCCCTCGCGATAATCTCCTGCACATTGGGTGGCAACTCTCCAACTTTTTGACTCCAAGTCTCTCCCCCGTCACCCTCTGTGATGATAACTTTGCTCCTCCTGACATCCCATACAAACTTCCACCCTGTTCTTCTGGTCAACATCTTCTCTGCCGTTGGGCTGGCTTGTTGTGCTGGTGGAGGACTATCCAAACTATCCTTGTTCTGCGATGGCTCCTTCACATCAGTCTGCTCTAACACCTCTTTGTTGGAGAAATGTGCTCGTAATCTCTGCACCAAGCGAGGTACCTCGACTCCCATCAAGGCATTGTTGATGCTGTTTCTGGCAAAAATGTTCCCAAAGCTGCCTGATACAACCAGAGGAATCTTCTTAGCGAGGATAGCTGTCGCGGCCTGTTCTCTCGAGCTACCGCATCCGAAGTTGAAACCGGAGACGAGAATATCCCCTTCGCGAGCAATAGATCCGAATGCAGGATCATAGTTCTCCATACATACTTCGGCCATCTTCTCAACTGGGACATTGTCTTGGTAGGTGTATTTTCCTGGATAGATACCATCTGTGTTGATGTTGTCTGCGTCGCAAAATACGATCTCGCCTTCAACTTTCTCTGGGAAGCCTGGAAGGATAGCAGTCAACTGTTCGTCCTCAGATTCCTCTTTAGCTTCGGCTTCACCAAACATTTTCTGTTCGGCAGATTCGATGATAGAATCTGCTTGTGAAATCAGCTTGTCGAGAGCCTCCTCGATACTTATGGCTTTATCCTCCTCTGGAATACCATTGCCTTCACCGAGAACGACCTTCTCAACACCAACTGGCTTCTCATACCATCCTGGTCCACTGATCTTCCCACTCAGTGCGCTTGCAGCGACGACTTCTGGACTGGCAAGATAAGCTTTTGCGTCCGGTGATCCCATTCGCCCCTTGAAGTTTCTGTTGCTTGCACTGATCCCTACTTCTCCTGGCTCTAATAACCCAGTCCCTAGACCAATACATGGCCCACAGCCAGCAGGTAATGGCTTGGCTCCAGCATCCAGAAGTGCTTGCCAGTCGCCAGCATCTTCTGCGGCTTCTTGCTCTGGTATTGATGCTGCTGCGATGTAGAACTCAACTCCTGGTGCAATCTTCGCTGGCGTTCCATCTTTAGCAGCATCTTTGAAGACTTTGGCTGCTGCTGCAAGATCAGATGCTCGAGAATTTGTGCATGAGACAAGGTAAGCCTTGTTCAGCTTGATGTTCTTCGCTTCCAGATCTCTCAGGGGTGTAGCAACCTTGACGGAATTTGGTCCTGAAACATAGGGAGAAAGAGTCGAAAGGTTCAAATACAGCGACTTGGCGTAGGTAGCTCCTTTGTCGGCTTGTAATTGATTCTGGATCAAATCATCGATTCGCGCATGTGTGAATCGTGGCTCAGCATCTTTCGAATCGAACAAAGCAGAAGTTGTAGCCTTCGCCCTCATCCAAGCCTGTAGCATCCCATCAATAGGGAATAACCCTGTCAATGCCCCCCACTCGGTCGTCATATTCGCAATCGCCAGTCGATCGTCTACAGGCAGACTTCGCATCGTTTGCTCCGACCCGGTAAATTCGATTGCATGATTCAGGACTTCGTCATTGTTGAATAGTCCACACAGAGCCACGATGACATCCTTACCAGTAACACCCTTTGGCAGAACTCCAGTAAATGTAACTTTCGCAATCGGAGGGATTTGCCACCATGTCTTGCCTGTCGCCCATATGCTGGCAGCATCTGTCCTTACCATTGCTGTGCCTAGGGAGCCCACTCCTCCATACATGTTGCTGTGAGAGTCACTTGCAACTGTCATTGTGCCTGGCCATGCATAGCCCTCTTCCACCATAATTTGATGTCCAATTCCTCGTCCAGCAGGGTAGAAGTCGACGCCTTGCTTCTTCGCAAACTCTTCAATCTGCTTATATTTCTTGAGATTAGTTTCGCTTTTGTTCTGCACATCGTGATCGAGGGTCATAACAATCTGCTTCGGGTCGTGAATCTTGCTGGCACCAATTGACATGAATTTCAAAGCGACGGGCCACGAATTGTCGTGTGTCATACAGTGGTGTGGAGAGAGAGTGACATAGTCTCCAGATTTCACGACCTTGCCTTCTGGCAGGCCCAGCGAATATCTCTGGACAATCTTCTCGGTCAAAGTTTGTGGTATTCGAGAGGGCGTCTTCAATGAGTTTAGGATGGCAGAAGAGGTAGGTTCGGTAGTTTGAGCGTGGAAGACATCCTGGAATCGTTGCGCCGTGGCTGTCAATGCTCGGACTGTTGATCGAGCGGTACGTAGAGGTAGAAGATTTCGAGAAGGTCGAACCCGTAGGCCTTGCAGACCAAGTCGAGTCTGTATTCTATGTCAGTGGTGAGGTGTGAGAAGGGTTGGAGAGCATACGGGTATCATCTTGTGTCCATTGACTCGCAAAGTCAATGTTGGTGCAATGTTGGAGCTGGGGATGAAATTCTGCCCCGGATTTTTTTTGGTCAAAAGACTCAACTCGCTTGTAATTGGTTGGCTGCAGGATCCAAGACACCGCGATCGGACGTTTAAGACCGTGAACTTGCAGCAGTAGGTGAGATTATAGACTTTTTCGATAAGACTTGATGAAATGTAGAATCCTAGTAAATTTATTTATCGTCAGAACAACCTTCACGAGGACGATAAAAATGTTTGTTTCTCGCTCTCACATCTCCGGACCCCTGTAAGTAAATGTCTTAGTGGCTGCCGCATAAAGATCGCCAAGGAAGCGAATCTATCTGCAGCACGTCAGTCTTCGTGTCCCTGTACATAACTCCCAACTCCTATTACATTCACTCGTTACTGCATCATGAAGCTGGTGATGCTTCATCTTTCAGAAATTGTTCAAAGCCCCTCCAGTTTCTGCATGTCTTAAGCACCGGCAACTCACTTTCAGCGATGCTGCAACCTCCCGGCCGGATATCCAGGCGCCTGTGAAAGAACACCTCAAACACCTCACAACCCCGAATACTTTGACCTAAAATGATGCCGAACACTCTCCTTTCCTCAAGAACTCCAGTCCGCGCGCTATTTTGAACAATGTGGAAGATTGGCAACGATCCAGAAGATACTAACCTACAGCCAAAACCATGGACAACTCACCACTCCTCTCTCCCAATGGACCGCGATTCGCGCCTCCACGAATGCATGTCCGAAATGCTTCACAATCCCCTACTCGAAAACGATTCGCAGATGATCTGCTCTCTGATCTATCCCCCGCGACCACACTCGAAGCCTTCACAAATCCGTCCGGCAAGTTAAAAGCCAGTGTTGAAGCTGCCACTCCCAGCGAACGCGCGTTTGGGATAAGAGCTACAATAGCGTCTAAGAACATCCAGGAATGGGTTGATGAATTATCGAATTGGCCATGGCCCGCAGAAGGAGGCTCAGTTGGGTTCGAGATGCCAGCTACGAAGAGAAGGAAGCTTTCGGATCCTTTTGTTGATCACAATAGGTCCCATACCTACGAAAACTCTGGCATGACAAATGGAGATGAACCCCAGTATATTGGCAGTCTTTTGGCCGATGAAGTGGATCGCTACGAGGATCGAATCGATGAAATTCAAGCAGATATGGAAGACCTGAACGTAGAGGAGATCAAGCGTCAAGTACTTGATACCCATTTCTCTCCTCGATCACGACCCTCCTCCTCGGCTTCCAACGCGCCTCCGATGCCTCAATTCTTGTCATCGTACACAAAAATGGATGATTTCACGGCGATCGTTACCTCTACCGTCCTCCAGTCCTTACCAAACCTCAGTAGGTTGATGCGCTTGATGGATGTGTGGAGCATACGACTTAGTGTATTGCGAAAAGTATCTCCTCTTCTGTTGGCTTTGGAAGACACCGAGATTGCCCTGAAAAGCGGATGGAATGCGATTCGAAACCCTACTGAAGAAGAATGTCTGTCCCGAGAGACTTTTAATATTATGCGAGATGTTTTGAGAGAGAAAGTCACAACACTAGGCCGAGATTTGGATTACTTGCTTGATACATTGGAGGGAAGGCCGGATACTCTTCCCGATGGCTGGTTGGACAGGATGGAGGTCATTGAGAACGATTACGGGTCATGGGATGTGGCCGGCGATCGAAAAGTCCGTGAAGGAGAGTGGGCGAAATTGGCCAAGAGAAGAAAAGAGGAGGAAGATGCCCGACGATTACAAGAAGCGGAAGAAGCTGAAGTTGCGAGACAGAAAGCAGAGAGAGAAGCAAGGGCGGAGGCCGAACGCTTAGCTCAACAACAAGCCGAGGATGAGGCTAGGAGGAAGGCTGAACGGGAAGCCGAGGAGGCTAGATTGGCCGAACATGCCCATTTGCAAGCCATCCAAGAGGCGGAGGAAGCTGCGAAAGTCAAAGCTCAGATGGAAGCGGAAGCTCTAGAAGCTTCAAGGCTCAGATCAGAGCGTGAAGCAGCCGATCTCGAAGCTGCTCGGATACGAGCCGACCGAGAAACTGCTCAACGCCAAGCAGAGAAAGAGGCTCAGGATCTGGCAAGGAGACAAGCTGAAGAGGATGCTCGATTAAAGGCGCAACATGAGGCCACGCAAGAAGCGATGCGGTTAAAAGCCTTGAAAGACGCAGAAGAAGCGGCCATCCGGAAAGTACAGGTCGACGCAGAGCTTGCCGAGGTCGCCAGGCTGAAGGCAGAGCAAGAGGCCCAAGATACAGCGGAACGACAGGCCGAGCGAGAAGCTCAAGAACTGGCATCACGAAAAGCCCAACAGGAAGCTGCAAAGGCAGAAGCGGCAAGAATCGAAGCAGAGAAGGCTTCTCAAGAAGCTGCTGTTCGAAAAGCCCAGCTTGATTCAGAAGCTGCTGAGATCGCGCGACTCCGGGCTCAAAGTGAAAGCGAAGAACAAGCTAGACTGAATTCCGAGAAAGATGCGCTCGAGGCTCAGCTTGCAGAACAGGAGGCCAGAAAACATGCTGAGACCCTTGCCTTAGAGGCTACGCGAATCCAAGCCGAAGCAGATGCTGCCAATCTCAGATCGGAGAAAGATGCAGAGGATGCTGAGACGGCTAAGCTCCATGCTCAGCGCGAGGCTGATGGGCCGTTCGCCAAAGAGATTAGGCAAAATGCTTCAGATGATGTATGGAACAAAGTCGAAGAAGAGATTAATGCTACTGGGCTGAAAGAACCCCAGATTTCGCAAGCTGTCACAACTACTAGAGATGCAGAAGGTGAAACGACAAGCCAATCACCAGGATGCCCTACATGTGCCGAGCTTCAGGATGTTGACGAAACTGCTTCACTGAGGAATGGCGCCAGAGTTCCAATGGGGTCTGCTACAAGCACACAAGTTGCGCCACAGAGTTCGAATTTCTTCGATGCTGTTAAGCCCAGTATATCAGCATATGCTCCGTTTGATGGTATCGATGAATCTTTTACGCCTCCCGTACTTTCGAGCTCCAATGACACACGATTGGAAGAACCTCATGGCTCAAATGAACCTGTTTTGGACTCACCAATACATCTCGACGACAGCCGTCTACATCAAGAAAGCCCTGCATCGACCAGCCCTATCAGGAATACAGCTGCTGAATCCGAAGACCCTATCACTCCACAGAGCCAAAAAATTCCTCGTTTTGGGCATGCATTTGCTAATGCATTGCGCCGGGCATCATCGTCGCCACAGTCGTCGATCGTGGAAAGACCACAGTTTTCAGATCCTACTCAACGCGATCAGTCTTTCAGTGCATATGAGTTTAGATCTCCTAAAACCCATATTGTATCTACCCCCACCAATCTCCTGTTTCCTGGAGATGGTGCAGAAGACTTGCTCCAGTCGAACCAGACCTTTTCCATGAAATCTAACGAGGAAGGGTGGGTTGTCATCAGTTCTTCCGATGACGAGGATGCACAGGACTCTCAAAGATCGTCCGTGGAGGAGACGGATTCACTTCGACGGTCGCCATCCAAGACACGAAACAGTGCTTCTTCAATGGTGCTTGGCTATTCGACAACAGACCCAACGCCAGAAATACAGGAAGCCGAGCCCGCTGAGTATTTTCAACCAGTTCTCTCACCTATCAAAAGCGCTTGGTCTCCGAGCAATGGCAGCGAGCCAGTCAGCCCTTCAAAGGATTTCGAGGAGTCGCCTGCAATAGAAATTCATCATTTGCCAACTGTCGATGGACCTACTTCTCCGGTCTCGCCGTTTCTGTCTGCATTCCATGGCTTGCAAGCGCTTCGGACAAAGAGCGTGTCTCCGAGTCAGCTAGAACGTGGTGGGGATGAATGTGAACCCTGCGATAAAGTTGCTCCAGAGAAAGATATCGAGCGGCCTTCATCGGTACCTATTCTTGCCCGCAAGCAATCTATTTCGCGAATGAGCGCTGCTGTCCGAAGTATCACCATTCCCCGAAGAGATAGTACAGCATCCGAAGCATCTACTGTTATCACAGGTCATGTTGGGGAACCTCCATCCTCACCAATGACTTTCTCAGCTACAGATAGTTTTCTCGAGTCATCTCCTGCCAATGGAGATACTTCTCCATCTGCTGGCCGCATAGGACACCGTGCCAAGAAGTCCTACGACTTCAGTCCTCCGGGTTCCCCTCACCGTAGCTCTAGACTGTCTCCTCAACGCTCATTACAGATTCTCAAAAGCCCCAATTTGTCTCCACCAGATTCCAGCATGCCTTCTACACCGATCGAAGCACCATCCTTCGCGAACCTTGATGTTACTACAACACCTATCATCTCCAGCCCTAAGAAGGCTACTACAGATGATCAGATACAGCAACAAATTAGCTCTCTTCTTGAGAGTATACCCGCCAGAATCCGATTGACTACAGCCCCGCAGAGTCCAGCATTCACTTCACAGACTTTACGACCGGAGAAGACGAGGCGCTCTATAACACCCAATGCTCGTCCCAGCTCAACCATGAGCAATTATAGCACCAACACATCTTATTCTCGTGCTGCCACCCCTGGACCACAGTTCACTCTTGCACCTGCATTTGCCAAGACTGGTCAGCGCACTCGAACACATAATGGCAACCCTGAAATCAAATTGTATCACCTCTCACGCTCTACTGGCGAGGCGCCCATCAAGCTTTTCGTTCGTCTCGTTGGCGAGCACGGTGAAAGAGTCATGGTTCGCGTTGGTGGCGGCTGGGCAGATTTGGGCGAGTACTTGAAAGAATACGCCAGCCACCACGGTCGCCGCTCAGCAGCAGACGCTAATGACAAGGTCGAGATTCAGGACCTACCACCACGAGCCGTCTCCAATTCATCCACAACCTATACATTCCGCGGTAGTGGAAGAGATACTCCCGTACCAAGACCATTTAGTGTGCTAGAACGTGAACGCCCTTCCAGCAGTCTCAATGTGCGCAAGACTCGCAAGTCAATTGGAGATCAAGATCCTTCCCACCTCCAATCCCGCCTCAACGATACTCGTAGTCCATCCACACCATTGCCCATGGCTAGCCGCCTCGCTTACGAAACCCCACCTTCCGTCGCAAGTGCTGCCAGCGTAAACAGCTCCAACAGCGGCAATGGCTCGAACGGTCGAAGTTCACGCATGAGCTGGACCGAAGAAGACAGCAGTCTCGGCCTCGCCGGCCCGAAGAGCAAAAAGGTAGTAATTAGCGAACGAGACCAAGAATGGGTCGAGAGCATGAAAGAAAAGGTCAGGTTAGCCAGTGCTGAGAAGGAGAAGAAGGATCGAAAGACTAGTTTTGGGGAAATGGATAAGGTGGGCGGGACGAAGAGGTTGTTTAGGAAAGGAGTTTGAGCATAAGCATATATTTCATTTTTCTTTGTCGTTTCTTGCTGGTAGGTAGCATAGGGTTGGATTGCTAGGATGAAATGGAATAAGGGAAAATGCGAACAATACCCAATTTTTCTTGTACTTGGTTATTTCTGAAGGGAAGAGGGGCTAGATTGTTGTCCTGATAGCAGGTTCGCTGGAGAAAGAAATTCAATTCTCAGATTCATATTCCATTTGAAGATGTCGTCAAGTGCCTTGCGTGTTCTTCTAGCATCCATCTCATTCGCCCAAAGCACCTGACTGTACAGGCGAACAACCATACGCATATCCACCATCCTATCATCTCTGATTAGCTTTATATGCTGCCGAACCTCTACTCTCAATACTCACCACAACGCCCTGGCAGCACAGGAGTGGGAACTCGCTACCGTTCCCACAATTATTACTTGGCTCAAAGGTCGTCCCGCATCCAATCCCGATATCACCTTGCCTTGCATCAAGGGGAAGCTTGAGCTCCTCGGCTAATCTATATGCTTCGCGGCCGGTGGCGAAGTTGGTGCAGCATGTTGTTTGTGCAACACAAGTTGAGGCTGAGCCTTGAGGAAAGGGGTGGGCGATAGTGAAGGTGGTTAGGAAGGCGAGCAGCGCTGTGATGGTGAGGGGCTGCATTTTGGATATTATGCTGCTTGAGGTTTATATGGAAGGATTTGGAGAAGTTGCATGTGCAGGTAGATGTGTGTTTTTATAGACTTCCTCGCATCATGGCACGAGGTAGTACGACATATTTACACGATCTTCTAAGGGTGTTACTCAAGTACTAGCTTCCTTGCTTCATGTTAATACAAGGGTACAATTGTACGCATATCCACCAGCACCAGCACGTCGGCTTTCGGCTTTTCCCGATTTCTCTTTTTCTCTATTAGACTCGCGATTTCAATCGTGCAATACAAGGGCCCTCAAACTCCACGCCTTTCAAGCAGGTCATTACACAAGCCAATGTTAAAGAAGAAATGAGATTCGTGACACCACCCACAGCTCACACTGGATATGAAGTTGCAAAAGTAAGTAACGCTGAACACAAATCGAGCTCAAGTAAGGTAGAAGCTGAGATTTCGATAACACCAAGATATTCATCACCAAATGAAAGTCTCTCAACAAAACGCATTCATTCAACCTTACTCTAAAGCATCTATCATACAGCCCTTACTTCCCATCTCCGTGCTCACTCTTCTAGTCTAAGCTACAAAAGCATAGCAACCCCCGCAGCAACAGCAAACATACCACCGAATCCAACAGCCAACTTCCCAGCCCCACTTCCCTTCGTCGAGCTCGTAATAGTCTGAGTAGCAACCGCTCCAAAACTAGTCGTCGCCCCAGCAGAATTGACAAGCACACTACTCGTCACGCCATTGACAACCGTAACCGAAGTTGTAAAGCCAGCAGGGACACCCGTCGATATCGAGGTAACAGTCACGTTTGCTCCTCCAGCGGGAGCAGTCGAAGAAGATTTGAAAGACGTGGTCACGCTGCCGAAGGACGTGGAGCCCGAGGTTATGGAGGAGGATGATAGAGTTCCAGAACAAGATCCAGAAACGCAAGTGTTGAACGCACATTGAGAGTCAGAGGAACATGTTGCGCCCTGATTACCGCAGCGGAGGACTTCCTGGGAGTTCACTGAGTAGCAGGATGCGCCGTTCGCACATTGAGAGGAGGTAGTACAGGTTCCTCCCAAGGCGACAGCGGTGGCTGTTGAAGATGGGACTGAAGTGGTTGAGACAGGGGTGCTTGAAACTGCGGCAGATGAGGAGGAGAGGGTTCCGGAGCAAGATCCAGAGATACAGGTGTTGAATGCACATTCGGAGTCGGAAGAGCACGTTGCGCCTTGGTTACCGCATCGAAGGATGCCATGGAGTTGACGGCATAACATTCGACGCCAGTGCCGCATTGGCTGGAGGAAGTGCAGGTTGAGCCTAGAGAGAGGGGAGATTGTGCCTAGGATTTGTTAGTAGGATTCTTCAAAGCAAGATGAACATTCATACCAACGCGGTAACAAGGACTGCTGAGAGGAGAATGATTGAGGAGTGCATTCTGAAGATCGGATGAAGTGATTGAGTTGAAAATAGGAGGTAGTAATCGTAATGTTAATCAGAAATTGAAACGATTGAATCGAGAGTGATGATTGAAGAACCAAAGAAAGCAAAGAAATATCTAAGAGATAAGAGACGATTGAAAGGCGTTGATGATGGATTGAGATGAGGAATGTAACTCCAAGACAGACTCCTACTTCATATATACTTTTCACACTTCACCCATAAGCTGCCGTTGATGTCAAAAACTCACGATGCCTCACTGCTCATGCCCGAACAATCTCCCATGAAACTTCCACATCTCGTATGCTGAAAGTATTTTCGGTGCGGCAGTACATTCCCCAAGCTGAAGCAGAATGTCACTCGTCTCTCTACCAATCGTCGCCGTTCACGATACTTATCGACAAGCAAAGGTCTGGACCCCGAGGTCACCGCTGACCTCCGAGACACAATCATGGCTGAATGGCAGGGCTGAGCGAAAGTAACGTTGAGATGTGGAAGAAGCTAAAGTCGCTTCAGCTGGGTGGTTGTAATGATGTGGAGGCTGAGGCGGTCCGTTCCTGCATGCAACCGAGATTCGATGAGGTAAAAGAAACAGCAAAGAAGCCCCTGCAAAGAAGCTTTTGGTTACACCAACGACGTGCAACGAAAATGTGAATTGGAAATGCATTTATGCCATTACTCCGTACGTTCTACAAGTAGGCTGCTCCTTTGAACCTTTACAGTGCTTTGGATACAACTTGGAAGCTATTGCTGCACGTGACCAGATCGCTACCCCTGACGGATAGCAAAAATATCTATTCACAATGTGTTACACATGGGCCAAACGTCATGATTCTTCTAATTGAGATATTCTAAATTGACTTTGTATGAATATCATAAGACGTACAAACCAGAAGTAGATATTTGGGTGATACATTATGTCATCTTACCCCGCTACCCCGCTTCCGATGAGCATTTCGAACACTACGCAACACACATCTTATACGCAGTAACATTATAAACTTGGTCTTGGCAATTGCCAAGCAATTCGGACAACTTCAAAGTCTTATCGGTCAAATATGGCTTCCAGGCAACTCATAAAGCACGCCACTGATTGGGCCGTCATTCTGTGAGCATAAAATCCCTCATCGTTTTATCAAGTAATAACGAGCACCAAGGATATCAATAATCGCGGCTCTTCTTCTATCAGATGTCAATCCAGATTTCCACACATTTTGCGTCCTCGACATGAACCTGTCATACCCTTTCCGCCCCTCAAAACTTAGCCTTCCTGTCTTTATCCTGCTTTCCATCATCCTTCCCGTAATCACCATCATTTTGGTCACTATTTTCACCCCATTCCCGTCTATTCAGAATAGCGAAAGAAATTCTCGAGCGCGGATTCGGAAATTAAGATCTCTGAATGCAGCGCTCTTGGGTCTCGGCGTCAGCTTAGGAACCTCGACAGTAGTTTTCACAGGTGTGAAAAGTCTGACAGGGAAACCTCGTCCCAACATGTTGTCCATATGCGACCCAGACCTGGAGAATATTGTAAAGTACACTGTTGGTGGCGTTGGTGTGGAGTTCAATAGGTTGTGGGTCATGGTTACACTTGATATTTGTCGGCAGAGAGACACAGCGGCCTTGAGGGATGCATTTCGAAGTTTCCCTAGTGGATATGCAACTAGTGAGTTTCACTGAAGATGAGAGTATATGCACTGTACTAAGCTGGTATGAAAAGTTGCATTCGCAGGGCTATGGTACTTGTCTCTTTTTCTCTGCCACAGATTCGGCGTCGAGATCCTGCCCTCATCATCACCACGCAACATCCAAAACATTCCCAGGCTCGAAAACGATGAGCAGCATGAACCACTTTTGCCGAGTGAGGCGCAACTCAATGATCGTGCTTCGAGGCCAGATAGCAATCAACTAGAAGCGTTGCCAGTCTATAAGTTGCTGTTGCCGTACGTTCCACTTGGGCTTGCTATTTTTATTGCCGGAACGAGGTACTTTGATTTCAGGAATCACGGTTTTGATGTTCTGGCGGGCGCTTTTGTTGGGTCTGTTACTTCCTATGTTGGGTTTAAGATGTACTCCACGGGTAATCTCCTCACTTGATTGGTCACATCCAATACGGATTGTGATCAGAGAAGATGAACTGCATCCTTGTCGAAGAGTGTCTTTCAATAGTCCTCGTTATAAGTGTGGTATAGATCACGTGCATAGTCTCATCAATTGACTAGAACAGTGAGTCACATCAAAACAGACATAAAAGTCATCGATTCTTGCCAAAGGCGCTCCCTAATTTATAACTTTCAACACACGACCCATGTCTACAATGGATCTCCAAATTCGCAAAGCAACACTCCAAGACGCTCCTGGAATTGCCCGCGTCCACGTCCTTGCTTGGCAGGAAGCTTACCACGGCATCGTACCGCAACCCTATCTCGCCTCCCTAGATATTGCCGCACGCACCGAAATCTGGAAGTCACGGTTAGACCAAAGTACCATTGAGGTTTTTGTGGCTATTCTAGATAATCAAATATGCGGGTTTGCAAGTGGTGGTCCAGCACGCGAACCAATCCATGGTTTTGACGGCGAGTTCCATGCGATTTATCTCTTCCAAACAGCCAAGGGCAAGGGGATCGGCAGGCTGCTGATGCGTCGTGTTGCAGAAGCACTTCAGGCCAGAGGATTTTCTAGGGCAATGCTGTGGGTCCTTAAAGACAACTCTTCACGCGGTTTCTATGAGCGGTTAAGTGGGAAGGAATTTGCGCAGAAGATCGATTCTATTGGCGGTGCCAACCTAGTAGAAGTCGCCTATGGCTGGGAAGATCTTCAAGTCTTCTAGCTCCAATGATCACGACTTGGGTGTGCAGGTGTGGTCGGTCTAAAAATGGCAGATTCCGGTCCAGGTCTTGTTGTATCAGCCAGCCTTGAGCCTCAATCTAGCTTCGTCTTAGCTTCGGATACGCCTTTCTCGGTAGTGGAATAAGTGGTTGCCTATGTTAAGATATACATTGTTTTAAGTTTGATGGTACACAAAGTTCTCGCACAATACTATTTTCCCTCTTCTCCTTGCGCTTCCCTCTTGCATCTTGCGCACAAGCAATCTCCAGAGAGCCGGCTGAGTTGCAAGTTATAGTTCCAAACCGCACGACTCTGACCTAAAGTTTCTCCATTGGCGTATGATATGAATAATTCCTCTCCTGCTTTGATGTTCTTTCTTGCAAAGATGGCTAGGGCAGACGAGCACACGACAGGTGCAGTTTGGGGAGGATAAGTTTCCGAGAGGTCTTCCGCTTCGGCATTCGGTTCGCAGCTGTGATTGATAAACGAGAAAAGTTGATGGACTGAGCGTGATACAACGGGGCCGTTCAACCCTTTTTCGATCTCGCCACGCTGGTTGTTGGTCATTCGAGCCCAGATTGTTTGGAGAACCCAAGTATCGTATCTGAGATCCTTGAAGATATCAACGCCGAGAGTTGTAAGTATTCTTTGCGGCACATCAATATTGAAAGCTAAGGACCAGCGTCTGGAGATTCGATCGTCACTCTCGTAATTCGCAGTCAGAGCAGCGATGGATGGATGCTCTAGAGGATGAAGGCCGCTCTGTACGCATGTCGCTAGTATTCGTAACCACATTGATCCAATGGTATCAGAGAGGCCAGGATCAGTCTGCCGCCCTCCACTCTGTGGCTTGTTCGTGATCCAGGAGAAGTCTTTCCCACAGAGAACTTGGTGATAAGTTGCCTTTGCCGTCTTCAGACAGCTGTCACTGCAATACGTTGTGTTGCAACATTTGGATTGGTGGACGACGCTGTTCCAGGGAGGCGTTATGCCACAACAATTGTCGCACCGAGGCATAGGATGTGCTCGACCTTGATACTTGAAATACACTACTGCTGGTTCAGTGTTTGTACCCCATGTTGTTGTATCTTTCAATATGACATCTCCTTTCTTTATATCTGAAGTGGCAAACAGGCCCAAAGTGCGGCTCACAGTGTTGGACTCATGTGTGAAGCCAAGAAAGCTTTGGAACTACTTCCACGGGCCAAGAATCCGAAGCGGAGGCTCAGGGATTGCAGCGGAGGAGCCGAGACTGCTAGCCCGGACAACACAAGCTGCGCCCATCTCGACGAGTCTAGTGTTAGCACTTGTGATGCGTTCGGCACTTCTCTGAAGGTATTGCGGCGGCATGAAAGGGTATAGTCGGAATGATATCCTCCCAAATTTCAGCTGCTCATCAACATTCGTCTGGCTACGCCCAAGCGCATGTGACTGCTGGATATTGCGCCTTAAGCTTTTGAGAGCAACATCTGAAGAAGCTAGCCCGCTTGAGAGGACATCATCTGCTGGATACATAGCCCGTGCTTCTGCGTATTGTTAGAATAGGCTTACCGATAGATACTTCAATTACCTAGGCACATTTCTCGAAAGCTATGAAAAGCACCTGCCTGAGACAACGCTCGGCTAAGAACCATAAAACTCCGGAAACGGAGCTGCTTGACTGTTTCCGTCCAAAGTGGTTGATATTGCAAAGGCTCAGGGATTGCAGCTGTGTTTGTTGAAGGGTCATCAAGTAGTAATTGCTTCCTTGCCGCAAGACTTAGTCCTTTTCCTTCGAGCATGGCAGTGCAGAGTATCTGAGACTTTCTCGCATCTCCTGCAGCCAACTGGACAAATAATTTATCAGCTTGAGCGAGGACCAAAGAGTTTTGAACTGGTTGCTAGTGACGAACCTCGGGGTACCCAACCATGGTGAGCAGTTCCGCTCGTGCGCCCCAATGGCCTGCATTGTACGGTTGTTGGACAAGCTGAGCGGTCTTACTTGCAATCTCGTCAAATACCTTGAATGATGTTCAATATTGTCAGCGTTTTCACAGACACAGAACGGTGCCGGGGTCAGATTGTACCTTCGTGAGTCCCTCAGTTGGGGCTTGAACTGGATCATTATGGCCGGTCTGGCGCCACCGCCCGGGAATCCATTTCCCATCCATATCTAGAAATGCTAAAGTCTCTTACGGGCAAGCAACATGTAAAGCAAGAGTGATGGTGGTCCCCAAGTCCAGTGCGTGCTGAGGGAGCCTTCTTGTAATGCGTGGCCGCGTCAAGAGAAAATTTCAGCTTGTTGGAGGTGTGGCTTTTCTTTTTTCTGACAGGGATATTGAGTTGAGACATTGGACGTGCTGAGGTTACACCAACATTTTGTCGTCTACCTTTGTACATGGAAAAAGGATGTGGAAATTGACACTGTATCGCTCATAGGTACTTGTTGTCAATAGCACAACACTTGTGAAATATAAGACTCTTTGTGATAGCTATGTTCAATGGGCAGCTCTAAGAAATGAAAAGGGATTTTAAGAACAGTTGTGAAGATAATCAAACGAATCAAGAGGTGTTTTCAAGTGGTTTGCATCGCACTGCTAAGCGAGATATTGCCCCATCTTACCATCCCAGAACCAGGAATTTCGTGTTGACGGTTTTTATTACTGGGCTTCGATCCATTTTCTATTAGAGCTAGAAACCAAACTCACTCTTAAGCAATGCACAAAAGTCTCACGACGCCTGGTTCAAGAGCGGAGGAGTCACATGACATACTCCTAAAGCCAGCTCATAATAGGCTTAGCGCGTGACTTGAACTCACAATACCTATTTTCAACCTCTTACTTCCTCTTCTATAATCAATCAATTATCAAACGACGAATCCACCAGTACATGCTGTTTACTTTACACGACGCGATATCTAGTGATTCAGTTCCGATACATTTGTCTCTTGCTCCATGTTATCTACCCTCTTCGGGAAGTGAATTGCAATGTCCGCCCCGCCTGACTTTTACAACGTTTCAGATGTTCCAAGAATTTGAAGGCGCATCAGGTTCTAAGAAAAATACATGTCAAGTATGTGGATGGATGCCAAGTGAATGGTGAATCAACATATGAGCCGGGAGTACATTATACCGAAGTGTTCAGCTTTTACATGAATCTTCGTGTTCTCATCCGAGATCGACAGCCGTCCCGCTTTGAGGCTCATTACCCCATTACCCCGCTACGAGAATGTCTATGAACAAGGTTTTAGAAACGGGTCAGATTTGCCGATTTCAATTCCGTTTGAAAATTTTGATCGACGAAGAGGAGAAAACGTTGATACTTCGGCGACAGACGGATAAATATGCTCCTCGTGTTTCATGAATATAAGATAGGCGTGTTGTACCTCCGATTTAGCAATCAGGATAGGGTCAGAAAAGGTACGGAATAAATCAAAACATTGCTGTTCATCTTCTGTCTTATGATTGGCATTGGTCAGCAATCATGATTTTCAAACCATTCAAGAGTCTATTCAAGAGTCTATTTTGCATTGTTATATTTGGCTCGATCGTTGCAGGACACATCCATTCGGAATCAAGAACCCGCGATGAAAGTCGTTGTTCATCCTCCTTCCTTTCAACAGGTGTTTCATTGCTCAACAATGCAGAGATTTTGAATCTCTCGGCCAACACTGTGTCGAATGCGACCATTGTGGGGTTGAATGCCACATTCAGTTACTGTAATGTCACGGTCACCTACACCCATCCCGGCTGGAACGACACCATCCATATCACCATATACTTGCCACCGAATAGTACCTGGAATGGTCGATTCCAAGGCGTTGGCGGTGGTGGATGGGCAGCCAGTTCTGGCGCAGTGTCTCTGCTTAGTCCCGTTGCCAGTAACTATGCAGCAGGAAACACGGACGCAGGGCACCCAGTCAATACTGCATCTTCAGCCTCTTGGGCATTCAACGCAAGAAACGATCTCAACATTCCTCTCCTCACCGACTTCGCATCAGTAGCTTTGAATGACCTCGCCGTCGCGGGCAAACAACTCTCGAATGCCTACTACGGCTATGGGCCTCGGCATTCCTACTGGAGTGGCTGCAGCACTGGCGGGAGGCAAGGTCTCATGATGGCTCAGAGATATCCGACCGCATATGATGGCATTTATGCTGGGAGTCCTGCAATCCACTGGCCAACTTTCCAGGTTGCACAGTATTGGGGTCAGTTCGTGATGAATCAACTCGATTATCATCCGCCGACTTGCATTTTCGATGCCATCACTGCAGCGGCTGTTTCTGCATGCGACAATCTAGATGGCGTCGAGGACGGCGTTATCTCTGCACTCTCTCTTTGCAACTTTGATCCCATGACCATTGTCAATACCACGGCCAACTGCAGCGGCACGCCTGTCACGATCAGAGTGAAAGATGCTGAGATTGTCCAGAAGGTATGGGAGGGCCCGCGCACGTCGGATGGGACATTCCTCTATTGGGGTTTGAATCGAGGAGCTCCATTCGAAGGCTTGACAAACACGTCTTGTACAAGCTTAACCAATTGCACAGGAGCACCTTTCTCGATTACCCCAGACTGGATCAACAACTGGGTCCTGGCAAACCCAACCTTCAACCTTAGCGCCATCACCCTCGACGAATTCACAAGCATATTCTATCGCGCTTATACCCTGTATGACTACCTGATCGGCACCGACAATCCTGATCTCTCGGAATTCAAGCGAGCAGGCGGCAAGATGATTGCCTGGCACGGTTTGGCTGATCAGCTAATCTACCCAAACGGCACGGTGGACTATTATCAGAAAGTTGAGGCTCGAGACCCTGCTGTACGTGACTTCTACCGGTTCTATGAGGCTCCTGGAGTTCAACATTGCGGTGGCGGCGTTGGTGCAGCTCCTAGTGACCAATTGGATGCAGTGGTTGACTGGGTTGAGAAGGGATTGAAACCTGACACGTTGGCCGCTGTGACGACGGATGGCGAGAAGCATCGGAACCTCTGCCAATTTCCTTTAGTCTCTGTTTATAAAGGAGGGAATACTTCTCTCGCAACTAGCTTTGCGTGTGAAACAAGCTTTTGATTCTTTCTATGTTGGTATGTCGGCCAATTGAGGTTTCATCAAGCCAGAAATCTGAATACCTCATGTTTAGTATCAGTGCTCATACAAAAAAACCAGGAACTCTACAATAAAGTCCGAAATCAACTTAAGAAAACATAGAAGAAGCTGTCTTCCCTAGCATGCCAAAGCAATCATGCTTCAGGTATAATGTTTCTAGCATATGCGATCTTTATTTTGGAAAGCAACGATCTTCATTTGTCAAAATGTCTATGTAATCTCTCAAGGATACAATCGTCCGTGCATAATACGGTTATGTTGTAACCTATATGCCTCATTCTGAGTTACAACCCCGCAGATGTCACAGGTGAATCCGGTAGCCGGAAACTGAGCACTGGTGTCGGTCCACCGGGCGCTCGATAACCCCCTTGGACGGCTGAACCCTTCCCTAGGATCTACTACATATCTTGCCATGTTTTCTACCAAGAATCCCTGGCGGAACTCGCCATCCCCCACTGACTGCCTCGTTGGTTCTGCTATCTGGCCCGAGCCAAAGTCAAGGTACCCCCCGCGGCCTCCATACAGGTGGGGACCTAACTGGCGATACCGGCCAGCACCAGTGCCAACTAGGTTGCTGTGGACTTGTTGTTGTTGTGCGGCAAGCTGAAGAGCTTCTTCTTGAACGGCAGCATAGCCAGCCTGGTTGCCTTGAATTTGTTCTTGTAGTGCAGCACGTTGAAGAGCTTCATCTTGAGCAGCAATATAGCCAGCCTCGTTACCCTGTTCCTGTAGTGCGGCAAGCTGACGAGCTTCTTCTTGAGTAGCGCCATAGCCAGCTAGGTTGCCATAAACTTGTTCTTGTAATGCGGCAAGCTGAAGGGCATCTTCTTCTGCAGCACGTTGCATGAATTCGCGCTCTAGGTCAGTAACCTCGCTGAGTGAATGTTGATCCATGGCGGTGATTAGTGTTATCGTTATATCTTCTAAGTTTTGGCTCGTGGTTTGTTGGTGGTAATTGCTTGCACTGAAGCTCTGCTCTGAGGGTTTGAAATGGTTTGATGGGAAAATGAAATACAAGACGCAATTCAAATACTGAAGATGTTTTTATAGATCCTAGAAGCTCTCCTGAGTCCCTAGCTGCTTGAATAACAAGTCAAGGTGAGATATTCAGTTAACTCACTTGAGAAAAGAATGACGGAGAACGGAATCAAGTTATCCTTCAAAGAACTAATGCCGTAGGTATTATTCAATGATGAAACACCATACAGAATGCCATGATATACCTACGCACTTTCTCGCTGCATCTCAATCATCAAATGAGTGGGACAGACCAATATCTCGAGAAACGTACCCGAGAACCCACGTGCTCTGTAAGTCCTCATGCCCATCCGCGCAATAACACCGAAATTTACATGTCTTTCTACTTTCTGCTGCTTCTATGACTAGATACGTAAGCTTAACAGTACTAGTGAGGCAAGGTTACCCGTAAATTTGCCAACTGACACCAGTATATTCAACACATCATCACGTGTCTCAATTTCTGTTGCATAAGGTGGTCTCAGACATCACCCAGTTACGTAGCCATGCTCAGTATAAAAACCCACAAGCAAGTCTATTAGATTGGTTATAATTAGGTGATACTTATAGCTAGGTACCTATTAAGCAATCAAAAGATCATCACGTGCTCCGATGAAATGACTTTGTGCTACATGAGCAAACGGAGAAAGATAAACGGCGAGTATTTCTAGAACCGTTCTTGCAAAAATTTTCTCGACCAGAACTCACCTGCCCACCAAGATGTCTTTGGACGCCGACGCGACCAAGAAATACTTGGCGGCTTGTTTTATATGTGCAGGCAAGGAGTTGGCGCAAAAATCACTGGAAAAGTACTCGACTTTCGAATCGCCTCAAATTCAAACCAGAACCAGTCACCTTCGCTCTACAACCACCTCGATACGAAAACCCACAAATATGGGATGTCCAATCACTCAACTCCCTTCTGAAATCTTGAACGAAATCCTTGACATAGCTGTTGCGGATGGCAGTTGGAAGCATGGAGTCTACACAATTTCGAGTATCTGCAGGGCCTTCCATGAGTATTCTCAGTTGTTTCGTTTCAGAGAAATCTCTCTCCTTCGATACTACGGCCACAGCCTTGCTCCCGCCTGCGAACGAGTCAAAAAGCTTTACGCTCTCGTCCACGCGGACGCAGCTCTGGCAGGACATTGCAAGAGATTTAGCTTTGGCCTGCCTTCGATACGTGCACCAAGCGATCAGTACTATTTCAACTCTATACCGTCGGATTATGTTTTGGGGGATAAACTTATGAAGTTGCTCCCGAATATTGCAAAGCTCGAGATACAAGGCGGATTCTCGCATAAACTCACCTGGCCATTCCTGAAACAGGCTCTCTGTTCTATGAAATACCTCGACAGCGTCAAATTCGAATGCTCCGAAGACAACGACTCGGAGCCTGATTTGTTTCTCCCCGAAGCTTGGGATTGTGTTCAGGGGTTGCTTAAGTTGGAACGCTTAGAGCTTCGTAATATTCGGTTGCCAAAGAACGGAAGCATTTGGAAGCTCTCAGAGGTCAGTCAACGATTCAATCTTTCCTTTGTCGCTATAGTTTCTAACCTCTTGTACTACAGAACGCCATTAGTACCTCTCCCATCAGAAATATCCTCCTTACAGATTTCGGCGAAACACCAGATCCTCTAGGACGGCTCTTAAATCAACCAAAGGCTCTGGAGCATTTCAGTTTGCATATAACTATCGAGAACCGTGATTCTGGAGTCTGGTCATTGGAAACGATTCGAGGTTTACTCTACAATCGCCGTGCTTCTCTGAAAAGTATTACACTTGGTGCTTTGTCCAAACGAGACAGCTTTAGTATATCCAGTCTTTTGTGTCTCCAAGACTTCTCGCAACTAAAAAGCCTTGCTCTCTCGCGCTGGGACATGGGTGCTGATGTCACTCCCGAAGTCGCATGTAACACTCTCCTTGGTCCAAGCCTCGAGTCTTTTCAATGGGACTTTACCAATCCCGAACGAGAGTGCTGGGGCTCCTTCGGGACTGAACAGAAAGACTGGCTTCTAAGATTTGCAAAGCTTGCAATCGACCTGAAATCCAAGCTCAAGAAGATAAGAATCGTCTTCAATCCTCCCTCAGACGATGAGGAACACGGCCGCGCAATCTGGGAGCAAATGTTCCGCTTTTGGCCCTGGGATTTGATGGATGAGGTGAGAGATGCTGTGAGCCCGGACATCGAAGTCACTTATAATGGCCATGTTACCGAGCAAGAATGTGAATGGCTTATCGATCCTTACCAGCGAGAACTTTTTGGGATCAACGATACATCTAGCGAGGACGATGAGGAAGATGAAAATGAGGAAGAGGATGCTTGAGATAGTGTAGAATTTGCGTCATAACTCTTAGAAGATCTCTTTCGATTTATCATTTCTCAGCGTAAACACTGATCACCTCTTGAATAAACAACCTCCTGGCAGTTAAACCAATATAAGGAAGGTATAATTCAAGTCTATTCATATTTCTTTCTTTCATGCAGATAACAACACTAAGAGACAGATTCAGAATCTCTTTGCGAACTTTGAACAAACTTCACATCTCATACAGCATTCGTCCCGTCAAGGCAAGCTTGTGGTTCATCATCGACGGTACTCTTTTGACTCGTCAAACTGACTAGGTTGAAATATTGTGCATATTTTCGATCCGTAGATCTCAACAAGTCTTCGGCATTTAGTACTTCTGGTTGAGGATGAGATGCGGATATCTGATCTTGGTTTAAGCCCGAGCTTCCGGATTTTGATGCCTTTTTCGAGGCTATCAGTGTCGACTTCAGAGAGATGAAGTTGGTTGAAAGGCTGTTGAGAACTTTCAGGTAGATCGAGCCACTGTGGCGGCTCGCCGCAGCAGCGGATGGCATGCAGGCACAGATTATACCGGCGAACATTTCACAAAGCCTAGAAGCAATAGATACCGGTTAGCGCTCATGTGAATCGTAGTAGAAGATTTAATTATATCTGAAGACATACGTGGCAATGTTGACCGGCATCAAAGCCCAGGTGGTATCCACGGTATGGTCGAGAATTCTACGGTAGTGAATGCTTACAGCGGAGCAGACACATGCCCTAGAAAAGTCAGAATGAAGTCACTCCTTGGAAATCTGAAGATGCTGTCTTACATCAATCCTGAGAGAAAAATAAGCATGACGCTGAACTTCCTCTTTGTTGATACGTGTAGTCTAGAGACGCCGATTATGGGGATGAACAAGATATACAGATCGATGCATAGACCGAATATGGATTGAGGAACAGACATGGTAGCGTCTCGGTTCTCGAGTTTTGATACCGCGGCGACAAGCCATGTTTCGCCCTTTCTAGAGGTCGTGAAAGAAAGGCGAGGATCCCAAAGGTGCTATATGTTAGAGTTGTAAATGCTAAACCAATCCAAGAACATATGCATAGCCAAGGAATCGCGTTGAAAAGTTGAAGATATAGAATGAAGAACGTTGATTTCAAGAAGAGGAAGGTGATTGGTGTTAGGACACTAAGCAGCCAGCAAGGCTGGAGGGCGTCAGCTTTTCTATTTTGCAGTATCGAAACAGCGAGAAGTTACAAGCAAGAGGTCAAGGCTCTCCACTTGTAGAATGTTTATATCCCACTCATGCCATCCTATCATCCCTCTTTGGGCACCTATTAACAGAAATCAGTGCGGATACTGAGCGTAATCACCGGTGTGAACTTACCCCAAGTGCAAGCAATGTAGTATGCAACGACACCAAGCTACGATGCATGAGTTCTATTCTGAGGCAATGGTAGAAAGTAAATTACCAGAGCAAGAGTAAAGGTACCTGAAAGCAACCATTTGTTAGCAACAGAAAGTGACTTTTAGAGAGTCTCATGCAGATAGCACTCACAGTCATCCCAAGTGGCTTTCCTGATTTTTATTAAATAAAATTAATTAAAATATAATAAATTATCGAAATATATTAAAATAATTTTAAAATTTTTAATTCAATAATAATGTTAATAAAAAATAAAAAATAATTTTTTTTATTTATATATAAATATTTACGTTAATAAAATTTTAAAATTTTTATTAATTACTGTTACGACTACGTGCACGTGAACTCGCTGAGTCATCTCAGTGAGCTCTGGGTCACGTGGAGGAGCACTGAGGAGCGGACGGGGCTCCTAAGAACTCCTGCGCTCCATCTTGGCCCACCACTGAGGGCAGTATATATGACTGGCACTTCTGCCGTAGAGTAGGAGCTTCGTGCTCAACTTGATTAAGTTTTCCTAACTACAATATCATTGCCTTATCTTACTTCATTCACCATACCAACCCACGTGACCTTACCAGGGTAAGGAGAGAGTCGTGACAATTACGAAGTTAAAATAATTATTATACGCGTTACGTGTATAATATATTAATTATTCAATCAATTAATTTAAAATTACTTAAATTATAATCGAGTTAAATATTGCCTTCTACGATATAAAAGCAATAAAGTACGATATTATATCGGAAAAAGCGGAGCCGAAGCCTGGTCGGGTTGGACTTGGGTCTCGTAATTAGAGCCTGCGCATTTATCACCAACATGATTTAGCCGGAATCATCAGGATATGATCCATGTTCTTTTAACGGGCCGTGCCTTTGTGTTACTGTCATGCACTGTACTCGTTATATAGGAGCAGGCTAGATCTGCCATCCATCGACTGCAGCTCGAACGGCGTCCTTTCGACTACATCCGTCATCGTCTACAATAGCGATCCCAGGTGTTTCAAGGAAAATGTCGTCGTACATATTGAACGCCGTGTGGATGGACGTGGAACAAGTGAGATCGGCGTGAAATGGGAATATGTGCTTTAGTGGTAGATGCTTTAGTGGTAGATTGCGTACCTTTCCAACATCTACACCGAGATCCATGTCGTATCTCTGACCCCCGTAGTTCATGCACGTTGTTCTACAGCTCGGCACGAAGCTTTCACGGCTAAAGCATTTCGGCGCCTTAACCCTAGAACGCGCATATAAATATGTTGGATTGCTTACATCGAGTCAAAATCACTGTGTTACCGTCAGCTCGACGGGTAAAGCTTGCCTTTGTAAGATCCCGATTCTAGATTGCAAAAAAGAGCAAGCAAGCCCAAGGCGATACACTTTCATAGGTTGATCGCAATGAACAGTACGAGAATCTATCTACATTCTTCATGGAAAGCTTGAAATATATCCTGCGATTCGTGATACTGCCTACCACAGCCCGTAGTCCCCATTTTAGCTGGCCTGATAATCGCTGATATTGAAATCATTCGTCACTTGTCGGCGTCGTGCAGCCTGATTAGTTTGAATTCTACTTTTTAATTTCTTTAGTCGCAGATCAGTCAGAAGTCGGAATGTTTGCAATTTGTATCCTTCTTACACAAGGTGTTATATGTTTACTCATTGTTGGATGACTTGTGCATATCACTCAGATCTCTGGTAGTCAACATTGTTACACCTCAACGTTGCTCCACGTTTTTGAGCTAAAGCGCGGCTTTCTCAAACACAATATCGCATCATACTTGCACTTCAGTATGGATTCAATCGACGAAGAAGATGCCATTCAGAAATGGATCCAGTACGTACAGCAGCAGCACCAGCGCTTTCGTCGTTCCTTTGGAATTTGTTTCGAGAACCTCACAACTGAGGGCGTGCAAACGGATTCAGACTACCAGAATACATTTGGAAGTTATCTCCTCGCCATCCCAGAATACTTTGGAAAGGTTCTGTCGGGACGTAAGCAGAGAAGAGTCCGCAATTTGGAGCGCATGGATGGTCTTGTGAAAGGAGGGGAGATGCTGCTCGTGCTCGGACGGCCTGGAAGTGGTTGTTCAACCTTTCTGAAGACAATTGCAGGGGCCATGCACGGACTCTACATTGGTGATGGTTCAAATATTAACTACCAAGGTACTTTGTTCTTTGGATCAGTCTGTATGACTTGTATCTGCGGCGACTAATACCTTATAGGCCTGTCATATGATGAAAGGCACAACAGTTGCAAAGTCGAATCCATCTACGTCGCAGAGCTCGACATTCATTTCCCCGAGTTGACACTTGGGAAAACACTCGAATTTGCTGCTAGCACACGGTCAAGCAGTTCGGGAAAGGACTACACTCCTCGACTCATCAGCCAGTTGGCAGCCTCTATGTTCAACCTGCAAGAGGCATTCAACACTCCCGTGGGCGATGACATGATCAGGGGCATCAGCGGTGGAGAGAAGAAGAGAACCAGTATTGCTGAGGCTTTTATGAGTGGATCTCAGATACAATGTTGGGATAACAGTACACGAGGGCTTGATAGCTCGACTGCACTAGACCTCGTTGCCATGCTTAGGGCCGTGGCAAGCGAACTGGGCTCGTTGATCTTGGTCAGTGTTTATCAGGCGTCTGATACTATCTACAATGTGAGAATGGTCTAGCCGTGTCAAGATCACAGGATCCTAACCGATTGCAGAAGTTCGACAAGGTCATGTTGCTATACGAAGGCAGACAGATATTCTTTGGTTCGAGTCATCTAGCAGTTTCATACTTCACTTCCCTCGGATTCATCAAACCGGCCAAGATTACCAGTGCCGACTTCCTTACGTCAATCACAAACCCTATAGAGCGTATCATTGCTCCTGGATACGAACGCCGGGTTCCATTATCACCAGAAGAGTTTGCTCTCGCTTGGAAGCAAAGCAAAGAGCGCAAGTCTATACAGAACAGTATAATCGATTACAATTACATACATCCTATGAAGCCGGAGAATCTTGCCAACTATCAGCAAGACAGAAATCGCCTTGCAGGATTCTCTAAGTACGATTTGTCGAAAAGCAAGGTAAGAAGTATGTTTTGCTAACAGCTATGACAGACATCATACTTCGCAATACTCTCTTTCAATTATACAACAAATCGGTATTTGCCTATCACGAGCTTACCAGAGACTGATGAGGAACCCCACACCAACAATCTCTGCTATCACTGGAAATGCTATCATGGGTATCGTACTTGGAAGCGTTTTTTACAACCTTGATGACTCGAATGCCAGCATGGACCGCCGAAGCATTCTTCTGTTCTTCTCCATCATGCTCAACGCATGCACCAGTGCGTACGAGGTTAGTTCTCAGCCTCAAAAGCGCTCTCATTGTAATTAATAAGCTTTTTCCAAATCCTTACCATCTGGGTTCAAAGGCCGATTGTCGAGAAGCACTCCCTATATTCATTCTGCCATCCTTTTACCGATGCCTGTGGCTCCATGATCTGCGACTTGCCAAATAAGCTTCTGACTTCCATTCTCTTTAACTTGGCTCTTTACTTCATGTCTAACCTCAGGCGAACCGCATCAGCATTTTTGACTTATTATCTGTTCTGCTTTGCAACCTTACTAACGATGTCTATGGTATTTCGGATGATGGGAAGTTTGTCGAAAAGAATAGAGCAGTCGATGGCTCCAGGATCGATACTGGTTCTTAGTTTCATCATCTATACTGGATTTGTGATACCGATACCTTACATGGTTCCCTGGTTTGGATGGATCAGGTAGATCAATCCAATTGCCTACGCTTATGAGAGTGTGATGATCAATGAGGTCAGTATCATAATCACAGCTCTCATCTAGATAATAGTTAACCTCTTTATCATTTCAAGGGCAGATCGTTTGTATGCTCTTCCATCATTCCTATAGGCCCAAGCTATGTGGACATTTGAAGCAACACCACCACGTGTTCATCAATCGGTGCCAAGCCTGGTCAGAGCTTTATTGAAGGAATCGAGTATCTCTGGGTCAAGTACAGATACCCGCCAGATCATCTGTGGAGGTGAGATCATGGGATTGTTGCTACAAATTTCACACTAAGCTGATATTGCAGAAATGTTGGGTTTCTTTTCGTCTTCATGATTGGATATTGCGCCGTATATCTCCTTGCCGTGGAATATATACCAACAAAACGATTGGAGGGAGAAATTCTACTTTTCAAGAGAAAGAATCTCTCAAAAAGTAAGCTTTTGGATGATGAAGAAGGAAATGCCGCCGATGTACCTAAATTCGGAGAAAAGAAGGAAGACACGTGTCCTACTGTAACAGTATTACAAGACACCAATACTGAGATTTTCTTGCATAAGTTGCCACCTCAAACAGGACAATTTCACTGGAATAATGTTAGCTACGACGTTCAAGTTGACAAAGGCGATACCAAGCGAATCCTAAATGAGGTTGATGGTTGGGTAAAGCCAGGGACAGTTACTGCGCTGATGGTGAATCATCTCACTTTCACCTTTACCGAACTATCTAACCTTGACTTCAGGGTGCTACCAGAGCAGGGAAGACTACTCTCCTTGATGTCCTAGCCGCTCGTACGTCGGTTGGGATTGTGTCGGGAGATATCTACGTAAATGGCAAACGGAGTGACAGAAGCTTGCAGCGTCAGACTGGATATGTCCAGCAAGCAGATATTCACGTGCCGACTGCAACGGTACGTGAAGCCTTGGTGTTCAGTGCAGTTTTGAGGCAACCCGGTAGGACACGATCCACAGATGAGAAGCGAGAATACGTTGAGCAGGTCTTGAACGTGCTTGAAATGCAGTCATATGCGGACGCAGTAGTTGGGGTCCCAGGCGAGGGTGGGTGAGTTATGCTACTTGTTGATACAAATATTGACACAACTAGGCTTGAACATAGAGCAACGGAGGAGGTTGAGCATTGCTGTGGAAATGATTGCCAAGCCAGGACTTCTCTTATTCTTTGGTGGGACTATCATAGCTCCTCGTTGAATCAAGGCTAACTTTAGCCAAGACGAGCCAACATCCGGGCTTGACAGCCAGACAGCTTGGTCCATATGTACGCTTCTCAGAAGACTTGCAGATCATGGTCAAGCAGTTCTCTGTACCATTCATCAACCATCCGCTCAACTTTTTGAAGTCTTTGACCAGCTTCTGTTAGAAAGAGGTGGCTGTACACTTTATTTTGGCGAGATCGGTCGAAATGAGTCTACAATGATCCGCTACTTCGAGATGCATGGAGCCCGAGCATGCCAACCCTCCGAGAATCCAGCCGAGTGGATGCTGGATGTGACGGGTGCGACCCCTAGGTCCAAAAACACGATTTCATGGGCAGAGAATTGGAAGGAAAGTGCAGAGAGAAGAGAAGTAAAGCGCCAGCTCGAAGCTCTGCTGGATGTAGATCCCGCGAATCTGTCGCTAGAATCTTGCTCCAGCGACAACGATGATTACGCGGCATCGCACCTAAATCAGCTGTTAATTGTCACGCATCGCGCATTCCAAGAGTATTGGCGTACTCCTTCATACCTGTACTCAAAGTTGGCACTCTGTGTTGGGGCTGTAAGCTACTCCTTGATTTATTCTGTGGGTCGCTTGCTGACATCTTGAAGGCAATTTTCAACGGCTTTTCTTTCTACATGAGCCCCTACGACATCCAAGGCCTCACTAACATCGTATTTTCTATTTTTCTTCTAACAAATATCTTTGCGAGCGTTGATCAGCAAATAATCCCTCGATTCATTGAGAGTCGCAGCCGATTTGAAGCGCGAGAAAGGAAATCAAAAAGCTACTCATGGATCGTTTTTGTCGCTTCTCAACTCCTAGTAAAAACCGCTTGGCAGACACTTACAGCAATTCTAGAGTTTGTGGCGTGGTACAATTTTACGGGAGTTTGGAGAAATGGTGGCCCGGGTTTCAATATGAATGAGCGAGCAGGTCTATCATTCGTGTTCATCTGGCTCTTTTGTGTGTTCGCGTCCACATTTTCACAGGCCGTGGCTGCAACAAATGAACACGCAGAGACAGCTGTTAATATCGCTCAATTGTTCTTCTACCTATGTGTAATATTCTGCGGGTATGCACCATTCTTGTCCTTGGTATCTTGTTTGTAGAAGCTAACATTCATTACTCTCTAGGGTCATCGTTCAACCGGCTCAGCTGCCTGGCTTTTGGAAATTCATGTACCGTGTCTCGCCTCTCACGTATCTCATCCATGGCATGGCCTCCGCGACTCTCGGTAATGCCAATATTACATGTTCGTCCATCGAGCTCGTCCTGATATCACCTCCTTCCAACACCAGTTGCCGCGAGTATCTCTCCAGCTACATTCTTTCAGCCGGCGGGTATCTCGTGGATCCAATGTCTGAGCTATCATGCCTTTTCTGCCCAATCACAGAAGCAAATCCGGTTTTGGCAAGCTTTGGAATCCATGTCCATGATCGATGGAGAGATTATGGAATTTTTTGCGTGTACTCCGCTATTAATGTAGTTGCGACTTTCATTCTTTACCGACGGAAGAAGAAATAAGCTTGCAAGGTATCAAGTAGGGGTTTTCATAGACATAGTCATAAAAACGTTTCTTTCTAGCCTGAATGATCTTAGTAGACGTGATATGTATACTAGATTTGGAGAGATTACAAAAGTTCGAGCCAGTGTCTTTGCATCCACAGTCCGAGGAAGGCCAATTAAATAGTATTATCTGTGTGACATGTGACTTTTGGACTTTATGCATGGGTACACAATACATCGGGAGGCAATCCAAGTCTTGGCTTGGGTATGATTCATGCAACATAGCCGATTGCCACATTGGTATGAAAGTCGTCTGGAAACGAAAAATCTGTGTGAGATTGCATGATAATCCTATTCTTTAGATATTAATTGTGAAACTTAAACGGATTGATGTGTGCCGTGCCAATTCTAAATGAGATTGGGTTGAAGTACAACACCAGCAAAGAACCTCAAGATTACGTAAGATTATATCAGAAACAGAGAGGTGATCACATGTCTCAAATCTGACATCGCTTTTCCTTCCTTGTCCTACTGCAACATCATCAACATCATTGCTTAGCAGCGCTCGGAGTATGCAGCACTCATTAGCATACTGAGTCTTATGATGATTTCTATGACAGCTTACATACTAATCCACAATATGCTGAGTGCGGACAGCGGGGCGGATTACGTTCGATGAGATTGCGGTTGTCTACGTTTCCCTGCTCAATTCGCCATGGACAAAGTCTATGTTCCGCTGAAGAGAAAGCTTGAATTGGTTTCCCGAAGCCATGAGAGCGGTCACGCAAGTCAGTCCAATCAAACAAATGATGGACCTCAGGCAAGCGGCTCGTTCGAGGACAGCGGGGTAGAGGAAGGCGAGATAATTGAAGGTGGTCGAGCTTCACCATGGACAACAAACTCAAGAACGACCACCCCAAGTCTTGCAACACACGGCTATCCATCAGCATCTCCAGGCCAACATTTATGTAAATCATGTTCATCAATTGATTTCAACAAAATTAAACCTGGACCAGCCATCTGGAAGAACACAGCTTTGGAGCTTGGCACCCTCTCTCAATTTACCGTGGATCCAGATTGTCCCTTATGTTCATTGTTCGCTTCAATGGCAAGTCTAGCGTACGCACCAAACACCAGCGACAGTCGAACTATAAACGATGTCAAATTCTATCTGTGCTCATTTTATACATCTGCGATGTACAGTCACAATTGGAGAAACTCTCGCACTCTCCGTGGA
Source organism: Mollisia scopiformis (assembly GCF_001500285.1). Classification (NCBI taxonomy): domain Eukaryota; kingdom Fungi; phylum Ascomycota; class Leotiomycetes; order Helotiales; family Mollisiaceae; genus Mollisia; species Mollisia scopiformis. Next base: position 303,563 of record NW_017263603.1, read on the forward strand.
TTACAAAAGTCGATTTCTTTTGCTGTCATTGATGAAGACGTTCTGAATGACAGAGATGAGTCCATTTCAAAGGAAAGAAAGATGTCTCATGCCCTCTGGCCTTCAAGGACATCAATTGAACGCAGCGGCTGGTTGAGCCCTGTGCAGAGGATAGGGGAGTACAAAAGTTTTGCAGCTATCGTCTTGAAGCCTCAGGCTGAGTTAGACATTGTTAGCAAATGGCTTAACTTTTGCCTCGAGCATCATGGAGAGACTTGTGATCCGATCGACAGGAGATCGATACCTGCTCTTCGGGTTGTGGATTGTGATGCTGGGCTGGTCGTGTCCGCCGAACCAGGATGCAAGTATCTTGCAATGAGTTATGTGTGGGGCAGCTCTCCTTCAGAGGAGCTCAAGGATGGCGAGAGCCTCCTTGCAGACAGTACTCCGACCTTGATCAAAGATGCGATTTCGGCTACCAAGATGCTAGGGTATCGCTACTTATGGATTGACAAATACTGCATACCTCAAGAAGACGGAAAAGAACGCCACTCGCAGATCCAGCAGATGGATTTGGTATATAGAAAAGCCCAAGCTACCATCATTGCTATCGCAAGTCCGGATCCCAGCTATGGCCTCTCTAGCCTGGAAAATCGGGAAAGAGCACCATCCGTCACGATTAGGATTGGCAACGAGCTGCACGCCTACGTACCATCTCATCCAACTGCCGAAGTGTATGGCTCTGTGTGGAACAGTAGAGGTTGGACACATCAAGAGACCATCCTGTCGAGACGACGCATCTTCTTCTGCAAGTATCAGATCTACTTTGAATGTGCCGGCATGCGCTGTCACGACACCATGATGGCGCCTTTGGAGCTCCTTCATACAAAAGAATTGCGAATGTTCTCCAAATGGAACAGACCTGGCCTATTCACAAGAGTCCGGCAGACCAAAGATCCTTTCAATGCGGTGTTCGACCACATTACAGTATATACTCGCCGTAATCTGACTCGACCGGAAGATATCTTGAACGGAATCATGGGGACATTCCATGCTTTTGAGAGTATCTATGACTCTTTCCGGCATTACTTAGGCATTCCAATGGTCCCAGACAGTACCTACACTTCTTTCGACGACCAGAATGTCCGACGATCAACTCGCACAGAGCAGTTCCTCACGGGTCTCTGCTGGCACTTGTCCGGATCATGGAAACGTCGTCCAGGCTTTCCGAGCTGGTCTTGGGCAGGCTGGTACGGGACACTACAACCACACTCTGAAGAAAAAGGTTACGCAAAGAACAGATACGGAGTTAAGATCTGGATCGACTCGATTTTCACCTCGCAAATGGATCTCGGAACATTCTGCGACACTACTTCAATGGAAGTGTTTCCCAAAGATCCAGAACCATTTATCTTCATCGAAGCTGAGTTCTTCAATGTGAGATTTCGTTTGGCAACACGCAGAGATGTGAAGACGGAGTCTAAGTGGGAAGCTGTGTTCGAAACTACGAATGGGGAGCTATTCTGTGCACCTTTTCACATCACGAGACATACGTCCGTTGGAGATGACTTCTATACGAGGATGTTAAATGACTCTTGGTGTGCATTCGTCCTTGGGGATCGGATGAAAACTCGAATTCACGCCGCGTCCAAGAGAAAGATCTTAAGCAACGAAACTCCGCATGCCATCGTCGTTGTGGTTGAAGAGCTTAATAAGGAGATGATTGAACGTATTGGCATAATCGAACTTGACAATCCGAACGATCGCGCACGCATGGTAGACATATCGAAGCATAGATCTCTTCGCAAATTTGGGTGATAGCTCCGAAACTTCCATGGTGCTGGTGGAATTGTGACTTTCCGCACTCGTTGCGATACTGAACATCAGCCAGGAGCCGTGGTCAAGTCCATTTAATTTAGACGTAAACGGCTTAGTTCGATAGGAAGTCGTCGCTGCCATCTTAACAAGGCAGCAGCAATGCACAAAAAGCTGTATAAGAAGTACAACCCCGCGTGGAACCAGGTTCGTAAACCCAACAATGTCAGTCCGCTACAAACCTAAACATCTACGTAGCCTCTATATGAGTTCAAAACATATTCAGCAGCGAAGCTGAGTTCTTCGGTTTGAGCGTTGGGGTCGTGAAGTGGGCTTCGTCACAAGAAACCACGTCTACTACATCGGCATTGTCCTTTTGTTCTTCTTGTCATGGCTGCTGGCTACGGGACCAACGACATTGAGCGCCAGTTCGTTCTGCACCTGAGATCCAAGATTCCGCGACGGTGCAACGATACTGGTCAGAGCGGCCTGAGGAATATTAGTGTTCTTGGTCCAGACAAATTTCGGCTTGGAGCGACAATCATGCTAGCGCGACGATGCACAACATTTCACTCGATATGGAGAGGCTGCAGCACATCTTTATTTGATGGCATACGGTGGATGTTGATGCTTACATAGCTGTGGATTGGAAAGCTAAAATCAAAAGCTCGTGTCTGCAGCGCTAGCTAGAAGTTTTGCGCGGTATTCCTTCCTGAACATGTTTTGCCCCTCTGCCCCAATGGAAATATCCTCCAAGTCCTAGCAAACATCCCTCAATCAGCATCCCCTCAACCTCTTGACGAGATGCAATGTAGCGCCGTGGTTGATGCCATAGTTCAGAAGCATCCTACCATCTTCCAATTGCCTACCTGCGAAGATCAACCGTTGTTGGTCGCTGGGCATACCTGTGAGGTCCTGAAGCACGCTCTTCACATTGTCAATAGTAGCATTTCTTTCGACCATAATACCGTAGGTATCTCCGTCCAGAAGATCTCTAATAACTAAGGGAATTGGATCTTGAAGGCGCATATCTGGCTGAGGGAGGTTGAGTTGAAGAGGAGGAGATGCAATTGGATCAGCTGAGAAAAAGGCACGGTAAAGAGCCCTCATGGCAGTCAATCGTTGTTGACGCGAAACCGATTCCTCGTTGCTTGCTCCAGACGGTCGGTGGTGAAGGACAACCCCAAGGGCGCTTTGCAGTTCTGCATAGAACTTTGTGTCAAGAATCGCGGCGTGCCAAACCTCATCCACTGTTTCACAAGTCAGCATGAAGTGCGCAGGATAGTCTTCGGAACTGGACTGACTGAGTGGCGTGGGACTGATCTTGTCAGCATCGGTATCAACTGTGAACATCTTGATAGCCAGAAGTCGACGGAACTCCTCAATCGCCAATGCTCCGGTAGTTCGGTACAGCATAGCAGCGCGCTCTGCAGGTACCTGAAGGGCATCAGAGAATCGTGAACCGAAGAGAAATGCGACAGCTTCAGCTTTATTTAGCACGATTTGTCGATAGATAGGAGGTACAACCGTGGCGGCTGGGCTGGCGTTCATGGCGGCGACGGACATGTTTGGAATTGCGTTCGAGGAAGGTGTAGACTCTAGACGCTGGCGCTTTACTGGACCTGCTGCTGCTCTCGAGTCAAAGATAATACTTCCACCCGAAGAACTTTCGCTCCTGGAAGCTCCGCGCTTAAGAGCTCTCCGAGATCTGGATGACATTTGGTGGGGAAGGACAGATCGGAAGGTGGAGGGAAAGAAAACGAGGAAGAGGCTAGAAGGTTCAGAAGACTAGAAGTAGAAGAGATACGGAGGCTGAGGCAGTAGACTCAGACCGCCTTAGGGGAGCCATCTCGATTAGGCATAACCGACTTGTATTGCCCTGGGCAAGTGAACAAATCGTCTTGCCTCACTATAACAGGCGTGAAACAAGACTCAATCACCAAATCTTCTTCAAAGCTTCCTAGAATCTTTGTTCCAAGGTCATCTTGAAGACAAGGAGACGTGAAGAGCGCTTCCTGTCTTGCGTGTGGAAGAACCTTTCTTTCTGCCATGCGGTTAAACGCGGAACTCGTCAACACGTGATCGAGAAAGTCACCTGGGCAAGACCTCAGATTCACATTCTCTGTCAGTTTCGTACATCATGGCTCAGAAAATTGTATCACGAGGCCTTCAGTCTTTGTTGTCTAAATAAAGCCCTTGGAAACAGTTGATAGCTACTCATGAATGGTGCTGGACATGTCAAGAACAGCACGTCCTCTACGCAGATACATCGCATTATGTTTGGTGACGTTGCGGGCACAGAAGTAGAGCTGTCCTGCAATCTCTTTTTGGGGCAGGAAGAATTAGCTGTATCTGATCAGATGTAACTTCTTCTGCGTATCCCTTCTATTCTCAACGGCATTTCAAAATTTGAGGACTTGGTAGTTTGTTCCAAGTCTTCTGCGTACTTCATATTGCATTGAGTTGCTTTGATCTTCTCTGTAAATAAATCTTTTTACTTGGTGTTCTGTTTCTTAGACATTAGTTGGGATTCTTCGAGACAGTTTCGGAAGATCCGGTGACATCTCCTGTCCAGCGCCAATGATAATTTTATATAGACCTACCACAATGTATTTGAAGAATTTATACTTTTATTGCACACACTACCTGGTTGATAGATGCTCATATCCTTTCTGTGCGAATTCAAGGAGAGGCCCGAAGGTGACGAGAAAGCCACCTGGTCGACTTTAATTTACTATATTTCAGAAGCACTCGTGGTCACAAGCAGCGATAATTTGTATTTCAGTACGTCATGTACTTCCTCATTATTTACATGTAGAGTAGAGATGTTTCTATAAGCCATGCTCGTAACACAATATGTTCTCTCAAAATCCTTCTTCAGTACGCAGTGTGCCTTTAAGAATATCCTCCAGCACATCCTTCAGGGTCATGACACGGTCCCGGGATCAGAACTTTCTTGATGGACCACAAATGCCTACCCCAAAGCGGGCAACTGTGCCTTGTGCGGGGAATTTCGGAATTTCCCACACAAGGCACAGTGGTAGCGCGTATCGACGCACATTTGTTTTGATGTAATAGTAGAGGTTTGGTGTCTGTTTTCGCGTGTTCTTGTTTGGTGTAGCAGCTGCTATGTGTGGTCGAAGTTGAAGAAATTTGACTTTTACGAAAGATTGCGGGGCTTTTATGACTTCCTATAATTTTGAATAACACTTAGCAGATTGTATCAAAATGATCTCATTTTATTCAAAAAAGGCTTGAATCACGCACTGAATGGCGTGAAGCCAAAGACCAGGGGCAAGTGGGAGAGCTAGGATATGAACATTGTAGAACATGCAGGAAGGTCATCTTCAGGAAGTAATGCTACCGACATGGCATTTCTGATATTTGAAATGTCAATCCAATTTCGCACGAAGCTCAAGATCTGTATGGGCAAAGCTTGGGACCCGCCTTTGTAGGTAGTCGAGGCAGAGCAGCAGGCAATTGTACTGGTTCTATGAGCTCAAAGTTTATTGGATTGCTATCAATATTTACAGTCTTTTGAATCTGTCAGTGCTCCAAAGAGTCTATTGCACACGGCTCTCTTTCTGAGAACGTGAGAGGTTCAAACATTCATGATCACGTGGACCCCTATTCATGTTCTGAACTCGCTTTCTAATGCAAGGATACCATTTCATAAAGCCATGCCTAGCATACTTCTCATCTTCATCGCTTTCAAACTTCTCCCTGCATCCATAATACCCATTTCAATATCATAACCAAGGACTTCGCCTGCCAGGTTGCTAAACTTTTCAGCTGTAGGTAGTTTCGGAAACAAGCATCTACCAGCCCATCTGAGCATAGATACAAAAAGGTCCCAAAAGCGAGTCCGACAGTGGGAATGGTGTATGCACCGATCTGCTGTGCGGGTGAAGCAATATCCAGAAGACGGAGAATGGTAGCGAAGCACCCCATCACCATGCTTACTGCAAGAATCAGATGAATTCTGATTGTTGACCGAAAGGACTCCGGCACGAAGAGGTCCCGATGCGGTTCCATATGAAGCCAGCTTGCTCGGTCGCTCCGGATCAAGACGTTGCCATGTTCTACGTCAAGCAATATCCCCACTTGTTCAAGCTCGTTGCTCGAGTTCCCGATATTACTGAAATCCACATAATGTCTCCAAATGACAGGGCAAAGGTAACTGGTGTGGGTTATATTCTTTTGCTTCCTCTTGACGAGTAGGCAACATCCAAGCCGAGCAGGTCCTGCTGTAGCAAAAGCCATAGAGGAGGTATCAAGAATCAAAATGTTATCCGAGTTATCTTCAAGATTGTTTGGTGTTGTCCGTCGAGATTCTGCAACTCAACCTAGATCTTCTCCTCTAAATGATTATTGTCGCTCGGAACAATTGAGTTCCACTGGTGCCCACTTGTTTTGTTGACTTGGACTGCCATCACGTTACATCCTTGTTTCTTGCTATCCTCCTCCCTGAAATGACTTGAGGGAATCAGGACTCTAGATGGAGTAAGCACAATTTGCAATGTCCGTTCCCATAATGGCTCCCCACCTTTCGGGAAGCACGGTATCCAACGGTCATCCTCTACATCCAAATACCGTTTCGTTGAGATGAAGAACAAATCCAAGGGCAGCTGTATATGCGACCCTAAAACAGCTTTCTTCTCGTCTTTGGTAGACAATCCTAGTTAGATCTCCTGCCCTGAGCTCGAGCAGATTAGCCAAGATCTCGAGCGACTCGTAGTTGTGTGTAATGTTTTTCCGAGATAAATCATTCCACACTCTGATAAGTCTGAGTTCAGGTTGACATTCGAGATCTTCGGGAAACGAGCTTGTGTATCCGATCCTTTCTTCCAAACACATTGGACGAACGGAATATTGCTACTATCGATGATATCTAGGTTGGTAGTAGGCGCAAGTATGTTTGAGATTGTGTTACGAGGTACGAACGCCTTAAAAATCTTTCACGACCAAGCTAGCAATGTTAAGTGCCAAAAAATCTTTTACTTCCATCATCGCTACATTCTAGGCAGAAGAGTGCGTGTGAAACGTGCAAGACAGAGCAAACTAATAGAACATTCAAGCCGAGCGTTTAGCAAAACATGATCTAGAAGAGCCAAAGTTATACCAGTAAAGCTACTATAACATTGACAGCGATCTGTAACGAGGCTGCAGATCTCAATCTAGTCATATGGAAGATACACAATATCCGCTCCTTCAACCGAGTTCTGATCTAAAATACGGGCTTGAATGAACCCGTAGCCTCAACGATCCTCTTCTCCGCTTTTCTAGAAGATTCTCTTGCCGCCATTCTCTGCAAATAGTCATGAAGCTTCGGATGAGTGCCTTTCGATAGACCAGCCCATTCAATAGCTGCCTGGAGTGGGAAAACGATCATAATGTCCGCGACGGTCAAATTTTCCCTAGCGAGATACTCCCCATGATTCGGTGAACTCGCCAGTTGGCTCTCAAGGAAGTTAAAGTGCCGTTTGAAGTTGGGATCGAGGAAGCTTTCGCTGATCTTGCCTGATATCATCCGAGTGATGGGTTTGATGAAGAATGGCACGGGAGCGTTCTGTATGTCTACACATTGTTAGACTCGTGACCGAGTAACAGACATGGAAGGAGTAAGAATGAAGAGTCGAGAATTAACATACTTCGAATCACAGCCGCAATACCCAACAATGACATCAAGCTACCCTCAATGTAATGCGAAAAGTAACGAAACCTCATCCACTCCTCAGTCTCTCAATGAAAAAGACCCTCCTTTCCTGGAGTCCATTTGTCTGGAATCAAATGCTTGCCCCAGTGCTCAGCCAGGTATTCGCATATAACAGCTGACTCGGCGAGAACAAGAGGTTGCTCGTTGGGAGTTTCGATCACGACTGTTGGCGATTTGCCCAGTGGATGGATATTTTGAAGTTCGCTTGGCGCAAGCCCGTCTTTGTCTCGTTTGTAGGCTTGAATGTCATATTTCAGGTTCAGTTCTTCCAAGAGAACTAAAACTCGCTGAGCTCGAGAGCTTTCTAGCCTGGGTGGAAATGATTAGCAAGATTCTTTTGTGTGATGAACATGCAGAGAGTCTTACCAATGAATGGTTACTTTGAAGTCCTGCTCTTGGGTAGGCATAATTTTATGTGATGCGCGAATATCGCAAGCCTGGGACGTGATAGGAAAACAGATAGTCTTCAAGGTAATGTTGAGAAGCTGGCCAGAAGACAATTATATAGAAAATAAAAAAACTCGATTGAAATATTGATCGTACCTCTAGATGCAGATTACCCCTGCCACTTCAATGACATGAATATGCACTTTATCGCCAACAATCCGTGAAATTCCAAATACTATGCGTTAGGCTATAGGCTATAGGCTATAGCTATTGCCGCATTCTCCGAGCGTGTTTTCGGTGTAGTTCCCACTTTTTAAAGCTCCGAAAGCTCCTGCCCAATTAATGGTTAATAATTTATGGGTCGAGACACATCGTATTGTATCGGCCAATGAGGGTTTGGAGAGTATGATTGCAAAAACGCAAAGTAAGCGCAACTACGCGACAACGAATCTCTCAATCGCATCAGCGAGTAATAGTAATAAAGAGCAAGATCATATAACTCCAAGTTAGACAACGATACAGCTCGTGATTACGAATTCAGAAATCAAAAACAACCACAGACCACCTCCCAACAATCAAATCAACCTCGCAGCCTCTTCACTTCCCACTCCTAAGCTCCTCCAACTCTCCGTCCTCCAGGCCCTCATCGCCCTCCTCTTCATCCTCGCCATCCAAAACACCCTCACCCTCACCCTCCATATCCACATCATCATCCTCCTCCTCATCATCCTCATCCCCCCAACTTGGCTCATCAAGCGGCTTAGTGTAATCCGGTCTTTCCCGGACTAGTTAGCCAAGGTTCTCATTTAGGATGACAACGTCTGAAAGAAGCAAACAATCGGGCAGTTACTTGAGCAAAGGCTTGACACCAAGGGCTTTCAGTTCCCGCATCAGCTCTTGCTTATGCTCCACCACATCCATGACATCGATCTCGGAATCGGTGTCTGCGCCATCGAGGACACCTTCTTTGTTATCCCCGACACTCATAGCGGTGGCTTGATCGTCGTTGATTGTGAGGGTGGTGACTCTTTCGTTGAGGGGAGTCTGTTGTTAGGTCAGCGAGGAAGTGAAAGCGACAATAAAGTTTGACTTACAACAACACCATCCATCTCCATTTTCATCGGGTTTTCTGGACCTCCTCCCATGATTCTTATCAAGATATCTCAATATTCGACTTGTTATTATACCAAATTTCTCCAGAACCAAAAATCCGTGATAAGAAAGAAAGAAGAACAGACTTTCTCTCATGAAGCCTTTATATACCCCCTCGCTTAACAAACGCGACACAATACACGCTTCAGCCTAACCAATCAACTTGCAACTCTCTTTCTATCAACCAATGAAAGGAGAGAGTGTGCGGCACAGTTTTTAGGCAGCAGAAGTGGAGATAGAGGGAGGAGGTGATTGGGTGTATGTCACGTGAATTTATGCTTGGGGGCCAATGAGGGGAGGGAGAGCGGTGTTGTTTATGGGGGTACAGAGGGTGAAGTAAGGTTTGAGATAGAGAGGTGAGGGTAGGGATCAGGGGACGAGGGTGAATATTTGACTTTGGTACACCGAAAGATTGTCCACACTTTTCTAACCTCGTGGAAAGGTGTAAATGTTCAGCTGAAGTGCACCCAGATCAGATAACCACAATGACCCCATAATAAAAACACTTAACAAAACCACAGCATTCCAAAAAAGCAGGGACATTGGCACTCGCCAGATATTCATTCAATTTGAACGATAAGATGATGATATTAGGTACCATGGATTCAATCCAATTAAGCTCGTAGTACATATCTATCTCCTACGCCAAACGCCAATCGCTATGCCGCGAGCCCAGAACCAAACCCCTCTCCAATATCGGACATTCATATCGCTTGCACCTTTCTGTAATTCGGCGGTTTCACTGCCCGTCTGATCAACTTACCAGCGTAAGGAGGAATGAGTGAAATTGCGCCAATGGCGAGAACGCGCCACACGAAGCCCCTGCTTCACGTTAGTATTGTTTCCATTTGAATGGAAGGAAATGATACATACCATGTAACGATGAACGCCAAATCGTAGTACCTGCCCAGGAACGGTATGCTGCCTACATACAGGAGGAATGTCCCAACCAAGCTGATGATCATTACTGGATGCCAAGTCGTAACCTCGAATGCCACCATGCAGAGTTCGTTCAGGACTAGGACTGTGAAGGAGACTGAGACCATTTTTGGACCATCGACTTCAGTGAGAATTTGAGACAAGCCTTGGATCATGCCACCTTGGTAAATGGAGACGAAAACCCAGACGAAGAATGTGCGGTATGAAAGAGCCGCGCCAGAGGTCAACTCTTTGTAGAGTTCCGGGTATAGATTCGCGAGATTCTCATCGACGTCTTTATCGAGGACAAGGGAGAAGACTGGAGCCATAGTGTAGACAGTAGCATATCCGACCATTAGCCAATCTTTGTACAGACCCTCTGGCTCGAACTTGATGGCAATGCTGTACATTGTCTGGCAGACGCTGATGATCAGACCTCTGTGAATGACGAATTGAGCAAGCTTGGCTGAGCGTTTATAGCTGTTCCTTCCATGCCAGACGAGAAGCTTGGTAAGATGGCAGAATTGCGTGATAGAGAAATCGGCAGCTAGGGAAGCTTGTCGTCCTTCTTTGCCAACGATACCGACCCCGACATCTGCGGCCTGAATCATGCTCACATCATTTCCTCCATCGCCAATACAGCAGACGCGCTTTTTGGTGAACTCGCGGATGAGAAGAGCGACGTCTGCTTTTTGTGTGGGTGAACACCGGCAGGCTATGACGGCAGGCAAGAGAACCGCCAGGCTGATGAATTCGGTTCGGAAGTGAGTTAGAAGTAGAGCTAGCGACTCGCCGTCGATGAGCAGAGCAGAGTCTTTCTTGCCACGAAGGAAATCAAGATGATCTTGGGCATTGTCCTTCCGTTTCAGCTTGGCGATGGTATGGATATATTGTCCTCTGGCAACAAGCTTGGCGGACACAGCGACACAACGAGCAGTCTCCACTTTGTCACCAGTCAACATCCAGATCTTGATGCCAGCATTTCGGAGGAGTTCGAGTGAAGGTTTGACATCTCGCTGAAGCTTATCTTCCACGCCAGTAACGCCAAGTAACTCAAGATCACGTTCCAGATAATGGCTGACGACACGTGCCATTCCAGCATCTCGTCCATTGATTGCGACAGAGGCTTCCTTGAAATTTGCAGCGAACTCTTGATATTGCTGAACAGACAATCGTTTGCGACCAACAACCAACGTTCGTAGTCCCTCACGAGCCATGTTTGAAGTCTCTTCATCAAGCCAATCATTCGCTACCACGATGGAGGTCATGACTGTGTCGGCTCCCTTCTGGTAAAACCATATTTCACCAGCTTCAACACCAGTTGGGGCTTTAGCGTCCATGCTTTCCAAGAATTGCACGACAACACCCATCCGTTTGCCATCTGAAGTAAAAGGGAAAATTTCGAGAATTCGGACTCGCACCACCGGCAGACCTGTGTCTGTAGATTGTAGCGTCATACCCTTGCGATCGCGGTGGATCAATTTCAAACCAACTGCTTCTGTCCATTTTACGATAGCAATTTCATCGGGCGAAGATGCTTGGTAGGAAGTGATAGTTTGTCCATTCTCTTCTTCGGTGGTAGGCGTCACGTTGTGGCAAACAGCCAACGCCAGAACGACATCACGCACACGCGATCCGATTTCTCGGCGAGTGCGAGTAGCAGTGGTTGTGGCGGGTGCTGTGAAGGTCGATGATGGCGTGATAAGCATCCCTGATTGACTTGAATCTGTAGAGGCTGGCAGGGAGAAGCCTTGCTTGATGTACGTAGCTACTTCATCCATTGCTTCATTGGCGTATGAGACTGTTCCCACATGGATTTTCTTCATCTCCATCTCATTTTGTGTCAAAGTTCCAGTCTTGTCGCTGAGCAGGTATTCGATTCGACCAAGCTCCTCTGGAATTGTACTGGTCCTAACAACAGCTCCCGCGATTCCAGGATCTCGATGAATGAACCAAGAGTATGCACTCTTACCCATATCCAGGTTGACTCGAAGACTGATTGGAACAATGGTCGAGAAAAGGACCAAGAAGCGCATAATCTTGACATACCACTTGATCCCTTCGACACCTTTCAAACTTTCAAGTGCAACCAGAACCACAGACAAGGTCAGGGTAAGAGCGCAGAGAATTTTGGTGAGCGAGTTAATTTCATACTCCAGAAGGCCAGTTTTAGAACGAGAAGGAGATGTAGAAAGTGCAGACCGAGTCTGAGGACCCGTATACACAATGACAGCAAGAGTCGTGGCATTTGAAGCGAGGATGGTATTGCACCATGCGGTATTGTCAATGCTCAACGAAGCCGAATTGGGCTTGGTTGATGGTTCGTCCTGGGTTACTTCGCGGCTTAAGGGCGATGATTTTGGAAGATTTGGATCATACCCATTACTCCTGGGTAGTAGTTCTACAGTGCCAATAAATTCATTGACCTTCTTGTCGGGTTTGCCAGCCACCACTCGTAGACGTACGAATTCTGATGGATTTAGAGATTGGGTGAGAGGCGATGCCAAACGAAGCTTCCAATCCGTTTCGCCGTCCAATTGGTCCGTCCGTATGAATGTCTCTCCGACACCAGCGGCATCAGCAGCAGGTGTATTCCCTTGTTCAGAAGTCGACTCGTGACCTTCAGCAACGGTTGTAGATCTCTGTTCGATAGGAGGATCAGATATCGGTTCGACAAGCAGTGATTCTGAGACCACCGGCCGCTCTTCTTCGTGTGGCGCCACCGCTGATTCATTGCTGTAGCTCTTCAATATCACAACGTCTGCCGGGACACGCTGGTCCTTTCCCAACTTTAGAACGTCGCCAACTTTCAAATTGCGAGACTTCTTAATGATTTCATGAACTTCTGTTGAGGGTCTCGCTCGTCCTTGGCCTTCTGCACTTTCTTCTTCTTCTTGGATGTCCGACAGCCTGTCTGCCTCCACCAAAGACCGTCGCTTCGATTTGGCGTTTGCTTTCGATTTCAGCTTCTTCTTTGCATTGAATTTGTCCGAACCACTTTCTCCCGGCCTATCAAATGATAGCACAGTGTAGCCTTCCGAGTTCGCTTCGTTGTCCCTTCTCCTTCGTTCAATGTCATCATATGCTTCCTTCCCTAACGTAATGGCTAAAACACAGACCAATGGTACAATGTAAGTCGAAATGTACCCTATTCGTAAAGGGGGAATCGCTTGCGAAAGTGCGACGAGCAAAAAGTACATGTTAAAAAAGAAAGAGAATTCGTTATACAAAGTGACTGGTAAGAAACTGATGGGGGTATATTTCGCATTCGAGACAGCATTTAGAGGGAAGCGTGCGGATTGTAATGTGCCAACTGACACTGTACGTGACGATGCCGGATCATGTTCTTCTTCTTGGGTTTCATCATCGCTCGACACTGGCTGGTTGCTGTTCGCAGAGAGAAAGCTGGGAAGCCGTATGTGTGATCCTAATTTATTGAAAGCTTCGACACTTGGCCGCCGGCGATGGCCGTTCGCTGCCAGGAGGGGCGCGCTGTCTTCCTGCCCATCTACGCTCCCAAAGCTTCCTGCTGAAGGTCGACTTGGTTCATCGTTCAACATTCCATGTAGGTCTTCATTGTTCGCATCCCTGTCCTTCCCCAGATCACCATATCCTCTATTCCGCTTGCCTAGCCCTCTCAACCCGCTCATGCGTAAATTCCTCAGCGGTATATGCGGCACTCTGCGCTCGTCTTGTGGTTTGCGATCCTTGCGGGAAGATGAGGGCCCAGCTGGACTCGAGGTTGTGATCGGGTCGAGCTCCTGGATGTCGAGGTCGAGGTCTGAATCCGAGTCATCCGCAGGAGAATTGGGGGCTTCTGGTTGATGATAATCTCTCGAAGGCATGCCTCATTGATGCGGTGGTCTTCTTGCGGGTGTGTGGAAGAGCGTGGGAAGAAGGAAGTTCAAGGGAAGGGAATCTGCAGCATGCAAGAGAAGACTGTAGCCTTGCCTGTCTGTCTCAGCCACGGAACATTGACACGCGGTTGTTCCGCTGATGCAGCCAAAATTCCTCGGTCGATCCCGGTCGCCGTACCAGATGACCTGCGTACCAGAAGAAAGATGCCGAGGACAACAACAAAATAATCTCTGGATGGTGAAAGAACAAACAAAGCAGAAAGGGCTTCAGATGTTATGGTATGATCAATTTATTACTATTGTATACATCTTTACCTAGAATAGTTACAAATTCCGTGCCAATGATTCACTATCAAATATGTATTGTCATCGTCCTGTCTTGATGGTGTCTGCAGTTTACCCTATCGAAAGCTGGCCTCAATGCTAATCCTCGCCTCGTTCCGTCGCTCGAAACTCCAGATTCAGAATCTTTGTCCGATCATCTAAATACCTGCTTCCTGAATTCTTCACAGCTGTGGCAGATGGCTTCAGTCCTCCAGCTTCGATATTTAATCTGATTTTGTCTTTTAGCGGATATCCTTGTATAAGTGAGTCTGAGTCTCTTGCTCCCAATCCGGCAATCTGGGGAATGACGCAGGCTGGAGAAAGGAAGGAATAAGGGGAGGTTGATATGCTGACAACAACCAGTATTCAGTTCTTTTCCGCCCGGCACACAGTTGTCGCAATGCCATCGGAATCCTCGAGTCCTTGGCATCCTGCCTTTATGCCAAATTCCGAAGCCGATCTAATTGCGACGAAGAAGTCCGCAGAGTCAACACATGCGAGCTCGCAGCCAGAGCCCACTCCCGAGTCTCCCAAAGCAGAGCCCGTTACGTCTCCATTAACGGTGGACACTGAGCATGGCCTGGAAGAGCAGGTAGAAGAGATAGAGCATAATGGGGCGGATAATGATGGACATCCTGAGCTATCAAATCTCCGAGATGCTCTTGCAACATCTCTAGCCAGCCCCGGTGGTGTCGAGCTCGAGGAAAGCCCATTGCACAATGAAGTGCAACCACCGGAACCCGAGGAGCAGGAAAGGGCAGATTTCCCGTCAGAAGAACCTTCGAATGAAAGCAAGCATTTGAGCACAATGTCCTTCACTCGGACAGTTTCGCATGAGGTGAACTGGGGAGAAGACGACGAGGTTGATCCGGAATGGAATCTTCATCGAACAGATACTGACCCTTTCAAATTTATGGCAAAATCAGACCGAACCAATTCTTTTCCTGCGGTCCCACCAGCACACTCCGCGTTTAGTCATCCAGAGGAACAGCTCTCCCATTCTCAAGCGGAGGAGATTATGAATGAGGTCGAGCACGAAGGCAAAGATCTTTTTAGCGATCATGGTGACAATGACGAAGCAGATTTCTTCAATGGCACTTCTGGTCAGCAGCATACCGGTGAAGAGTTTCTGCATGATGCGGAAGATGGTGGAGCCTCAACTTTTGCGCCAGCATATGGGGGAGACATCAGACGGGAAGAGGACGAAGAAGAAGCCCGCTTTGAAGAGGGCCTTCCGCTTGTACAACATACCGATCACCCAGAAACGGGCCAGGAAGCTCCGAATACAAATCATGGTGCTTTCGAGGATGATGCGAATGAGGACCACGACTTTTTTGCTCATGTTAGCAAAGAGGAAGACACGCAACCAGAGCCACACCTCGAAAGGAAGTCTACGATGCAAGTCATGGATTCCTTGGATTTTCAACCTCATTATCAAGCTCATGAGGACACTATTGAGGAAGAAAACGAAACAATGCAAAGCTCACAAAGTTCGCTAGATAGGTCCATTGGTGGTGGAATCGGTGTCTCCACAAGCACAGTGCTATCCCAAGTCCTGGGCGACCCTAATGCTCCTATTCATAACCAACCCGAAATACTGGCCGCTCTCGAATCAGACTCCGGTGAAGGCGATTTGGCAGCGAAATGGAAGGCGGCACTAGCTTGTGACGAATTTCTGGACGACGATGATGAATTGTTGCCAGACGAAGATGAAGCAGTCGAAAATGGTGGTGAAAATAAGACAATCGATCCGTCTGACCTCTTTGGAAGTGACGATGAAGGCTTCCTGGAAGATACCGAAGATCAAAGCGGTTCAGACCCCTTTCCCCAACAGATCAGCCCCCCTATTCCAGCTCCCGTAACTTCGCCAAATGGTCACGTGGTTGGATTTGACAGTCTCACTGGCGCCGTTCATGGAAGTCGACCAGGAAGCAGTGGTACCAGCAGTAGCCGGTATCTTCCGGCTGGAGCAGTTGCAAGCGCTCCCAAGCCAGCAAATACGTACGCGCCCGCGGCACCACTCCTAACAGACTTCAGTCGGCCAGCCACAACAACTTCTGTTCCATCTCCTTACATGGCACCTCCGGTCTCAAGCTTTCCCCCTCAGCAGCAACGACCTGAGCTTCCCAAAGCCCAGAGTTTTGCAGACAAGTCAAAGGGCGGCTATGCTTCACCATACGACCTGCCCATGGAAGTTGTGAAGCCTAGAAAGCGTATAAGCATGCAGCAAATGAATCGACAACCCTCTCCTGCAAATGCCCCCGCTCCTCCCAGGAGTAGTAGCATGTTTACACAGCCACCACCTCCGCCTAGATCAGCGAGTGCCAGTATGTCGCCTCCCACAAGTAGCCACGGCGTTCCCCAAAATCAACCCAGGCCCTCTGCTACCCCTACTCTTCCCCAGCCTCCAACTTTGGTAAAGCAAAGCTCAAGCGGCTTCTTTGAGGAACTACCAATGGCTCACAGGCCGAAGCCAGCACCACGACATCCGGGATCATTTGGGTCACCCGCTCAAAGTACCTTCATCCACCCAGTGGCCGCTCCCCCACCCCCAATGGCCCCTCCTCCTGCTCCTCGAGGATCTTATGCAGCACCACCTTTACAACAACCAGTTCAACAGCCAAGCAGCCAAACTCTGGTTGCTCCTGAACGCGTCAGTCCTTATGCAGCACTTCCCACCGCAACTGGACCTCCACCAGCTACTGCAACACGGTACTCCCCATCGCCGTCTCAGCCAACACTTCAAGCAGCTATACCTCCCCCTGCTGCTCAATCTCGGTACTCCCCAGCACCACCAAACCCTCGCCAACACACCCCCTCCTACAGTTCGCCTGCAAATGCTCCACCACCGGTGCTCGCTCATCAACCCAGGACCTCGAGTCCGTTAGCACACTTCGAGAGAAATCAGGACCCCCGACATGGATTTCACTCGGAAACTGCAGGCTATGACCGCCGAAGCAGCTCGTCTGGTTACGAGTCTAATCTCAGGCATCAACATCTTCCTCCTACTAGAGAGGTAGATGAGAATGAACAGGCTGTTGTGAATGGGAATAGGAAGTATGGCGATCTACAGAATCAAAACATACCCCAGCCTCGATCTGTAGCTCAGACTCCTCCACCACCACCGCAAAATCTTGCCTCCAGACTAGTGAGCTCGCCGCCCAAGCGCATAGCATCCAATTACCAACCTCAGCAGCCTGCTACTGGACCGCCGCAAACATTTGCGCCTCCGAAGAGGTCACAAACACAATCGCCAGGAAGTGGATTTGGTGTGGTGAGACGAGATATAAGCCCGATAGATCCCTATCAACGACCTGCTTCTGTGGAAGGCCCGACATCCCCCAGAGCAGTCAGTGGCTACTCGGCACCATCTGTTACATCTTCTTATTCCCGAAAGCGGGGGTTCTCACAAGGTTACAACTATATCGCACCCACCGATGGACGAGAACACGATCCGCTTCAAAGGTGGAAAGGAGCACCAGTCTTTGCTTGGGGAGTCGGAGGAACAATCATGACCTCTTTTCCGAAAGATGTGCCTCGGTACGGCATAGGTCAGACCGCACCGATGGTTGTTCGAAGTCCTGGTGAAGTCAAGCTTCGAAACATCAAAGACGTGGATCCGCTTCCAGAACGCCTCTCAACTTTCCCAGGCCCATTGAAAAGCAAAGCAAAGAAAAAAGAGGTCATGTCGTGGCTCACATCGGGCATTGCCATACTAGAGCAAAGTGCTTCATACCTCCGCACAACCTCGCATCTATCGCATGAGGACAAGCGCATCGAGGAGAGAATATTGCTTTGGAAAATCCTTCGAGTTTTCATTGAGAACGATGGTTTGCTGGAGGGCAGTCCACCTGTTGAAAAGGCGGTGCGAGCTGTATTGTCGCCTGGCCTGGACGATAAAGGGTCATCAACAACGCCTCTCTATGCTACCGGTGCGGAGCTTTCGGGAATCTCGGCATCCTCGGCTCCAAAGGCCGATGCTGTCGATCCTAGTGCTGTTGACGAGTTGAGGAAGCACTTACTCCGTGGCGAACGCGAAAAGGCCGTCTGGGAAGCTGTCGACAAGAGGCTTTGGGCACACGCAATGCTCATCTCGAATACGGTGTCGAAAGACTTGTACAAAAGAGTAGCTCAAGAATTTGTCCAGAAGGAGGTCAAGAACATTGGTGACAACACGCAACCACTGGCAGCATTGTATGAGATATTCGCAGGAAACTTCGAAGAAAGTGTGGATGAACTTGTACCTCCATCTGCCCGCGCTGGTTACCAATTGGTCAGCACCTCCAATGCTGCGGGTCCTTCTAAAGACGCCCTCGAAGGGCTTGATAGATGGCGGGAGACTTTGGGTCTCGTCCTTAGCAATCGTAGCCCTGATGACAATCAAGCTCTTAATGCTTTGGGCAAGCTCCTGTCTGGTTATGGACGCGCTGAAGCAGCTCATATTTGCTTCCTCTTTGCGAGGAGTCTATCGATCTTCGGAGGTGTCGATGATCCCCAGGCAAGCATTGTCCTCGTTGGATCTGATCAACTCCGACAGCCATATGACTTCGACAGAGAAATGGAGCCTATACTGCTAAGCGAAGTATTTGAGTATGGGATGTCTCTTGCAAATCCAGCCGCCATCGCTGCGTCAACTCCTCACTTGGCTGTGTACAAGCTGCAACATGCAAAGATCCTCGCTGAAAATGGCTTCAGAGACAAGGCCCTACAGTATTGCGAAAGCATCGCAACCGCGATCAGTTCGCAGACGAGGAGGTCGCCATATCACCACAATCTATTAGTTGCCGAACTTGATGACCTTAGTAAGCGCCTGAAGTCGTCGCCCAAGGATGAGACTTCTTCTTGGATCTCCAAGCCAAGCATCGATAAAGCTAAAGGATCGGTGTGGGCCACATTCAACAAATTTGTCGCTGGTGATGATAATGATACACCAGCTACCGTATCAAGCGCCGGGAGTGCCAACGATGTGGGGCCATTTGCCAGGATTGCTGGCGGAACACCAACGATCAGTCGATCTCCCTCAAATTCGGACATTTATAGTTCATACAATAATGGTCTTGCAATTCCAGGCAGTGCTACCAAGACTAACTCGAGGTATGCACCTGGCGGCTCATATGGCGCGTCGACTCATGAACCTCTTTCAAGCTCTTATGGATCTCAACCACGGACCTCACTTGAAGAAAGGTCCTCGAACGAGTTCCGAAGATATGAACCACAACGGCAGATGTCTGACTACAGGCCCGCGTCCCAAGCGAGCAATTCTATCAACAACTATAGTCCTCAGACGTCGTCCACTTACACTCCTCAGAACTCGTCCACCCCGTACGGCAATAACGGCTCGCCGTATGAGCCTACCTCAGCTTATGCTCCTCCCCAAACTCCAGTGACTAACCCAGCTACGAACAACTTCTACTCATCACCACAGCCGCTGAATAACTCAAATACTCATCAGCCGCCTTACGAGTCATCTCAACCACCCCCCAGCTTTGAACAACCTACAAACAACTACCAGTCATTCTCCAACAGCTACGAACCTTCTGCTGGAAATAGCTACGAGCCCTCCACGTCTAGTGGTTACGAAGCGAGTGGTGGCTACGAGCCCCCATCGAGCAGTTACGAACCTCCAGCCTACGTACCAACAACAATGGACGATGAGCCTGACTCCCCTGTCGACACTCGACCACAGAAGAAGTCGTTCATGGACGACGATGACGATGATATCCCTGGGCTGAAACAGCAACCGGTTGGGGGCGAGAAGACAAAAGCAGAAAAGGACCGCGAAGCCGATGAGGCGTTCCGGAAGGCGGCAGAAGCTGACGGTAAGTAGTCTATGTTATTTTTATTGGCGTTTCACTAACAGATAATCAGCACAAAAAGCAAAAGAATCTGCTCCAGCAAAGAAAGGCTGGGGTCTGGGAGGCTGGTTCGGAGGCAGCAAGAAAGAAGCGGATATGGGCGCTCAACCTAACAAACCCATCCGCGCCAAACTTGGTGAAGCATCATCTTTTGTTTACGATCCTGAGTTGAAGCGATGGGTAAACAAGAAAGGTGGAGCAGAGGCTACAGAAACCAAGAGTGCCACACCTCCACCACCTAGAGCTGGTCCACCACGAACAGCGAGCATGCCTCCCTCCACAAGTGCGCCAAGACCAATGAGCATGGGTAGCGTGCCACCACCGATGGCACAACGAGCCGTAAGTGAGTCTGTTCCAGGACCATCTCAGTCAGATGGCCAAAGTGAAGCAAGCCATCCAACCCTCGCACCACCATCCATGGCCAGAAGCGCAAGTAACGGCTCCATCGGCCTGAACGGCGGCCCTCCATCAAGTGGTCCACCGAGCAGACCAGGCACGGGAATGAGTAACGCGAGCAGTATCGACGATCTGTTAGGACCGGCTATGCCAAGAAAGGGAGCAGCGGTGAAGAAAGCAGCGAAGAAGAAGGGGAGGGGGTACGTGGATGTTATGGGGGAGAAGTAATTTGTTGCCCCGAGTTGTATTATAGATAGGGTGGATGGGAATATCATGTTGTAATATGTATCATATGCCGTTGCTTCGGAAGCTATTCTCTGGTGTGTAAGGAAGGGCGCGGGTTCGTTGCTTGCTTGGTTGCATGGTTTGCGGTGGTAGAGAGGGTGAGGAAGCAGGGAATTGATGAATAATGAAAGTCGTTCGCCTGTCTGACTTTTGATGCACTGTTTGCAGCGTGTCATTCATTGTGCGCAGGATGTCTTGTTCTCTGAAGATACTTCGTCTTTTGTCGATGTTTGATCGTGGGTTGCAAGTGCAAGTCGTGGTAATTCTGCCTTGGGTTTTCTTCCCATATTGGCTAGACACCGGCAAAAGCAACTTATCCGAAGAGTCTTGAGCCAGAAGAATACCACGCGTTTGGTTTCTAAGTAATTATGAGTGCATAAAATACTGGAATTGGTTGTAAGGTGCTGCTCTACCCTGACGAGAGTTATCATCCTCTCGGCCCGAATCTCACTAGCCTACAACTCCGTGCTATTCCAACGGGGTTCGTTCTGTCATAAGCAAATCAGAGTAGGAAGAGTGCTTGCTATCCCCTCAACAGCCAGAGTGAATTTTAGCGTAGAATCCAAGTGCACGCCCTCCCATTCGAGGAGTGGGGTCATCCCAAGGATGTGATTGGCAACAATAAAATTCACAAGCGAGCGGCCATTGGGATAGTATTTTCTCAGAATTAAGGCTACCAAAGAATTAGGAAAAGCACGCAAAATGATTGTAAACTCGAAGCACCGGATACTAAAGCCGCAAAAGATAGAGATCCAGCCAGGTGTTGAAGTCATCCACCTGGTGATATTAGAGACAGTCCAATATCACTACTCTAAAATCACCTCTTGAATCTTGGCCTCATCCCAGTTAATCCATGGGCACCATCCATCATAGCATCCAACACGTTGATATTTCCCATTTTCTTGCTTTCGAATAACGATGCACACATCTCGTGATATAAAATATCTACCGAGGTGCATTAGGTAGCAGTTCTCATCCACTATGGAGGAAGTGTAATCCAGACTCAGTTGGAATTGAGACGCCTCCCATGATCCCCAACACGTCAAAAGTTTCTTTGGTATTTCACTCACTTTTGCCGATATATGTAAAGTTGCCGCAGTGACGTTTCCAAAGGGAGCTTCCTCTGACTCCAGACTCACGTTATAATCACATAGCATAGCGAGCTCACTAACAGGCTCGTCGGTATCAAATGAGGTGACTCCGAAGGGAGCACAACTTCCAAAACCAAGTAGGTAAACCGATCCGCTTATCGGTGCCAATGTGCTCGAATTGCTTGAAACGTGAGTCGCTGTTGTGTCGGCGCTATGCGAGTTGCAAGGGCAAGTCACTCTTCCAATAGCCTGCGATATAGTCGTCTTCCCACAGCAGACTAAATTCCATGGCAATCCCAGATATGGCAGGAAGTCTATCTTCAAAGAATGTCAAGTCACGAGAGGAGTATTCGTTGATAAGAGTTGCCCATAATCTTGATCTTCCGCCTTTATAAGTTGAGTGTCGTCGGCTTTCGAGTATAGAGCCGAAGGTTAACTTCTCTGGATGATTATAATCGATGTAACCTGGTACTAGGGCTCGAAAAGACTCGGAGTAGCAATGCCATGTGGGCTGAACGTCGTCAAAGAGTATAACCCGTGGGCTAAGCATGAATTCTTGGAAGGCCCAGCCACGGGTGAATAAACGTTGATCACGTGCTGACCATTTTGTTTGCTGTGCAAAATGGATGGTACCAGAAGAGTCCTCGTCAAGATAGAGCGGAAGTCTGCATATGTCCCAAGGTATTTTATCATCCAAGAAGCCTTCGAAAACACTTTCCGTAGAAGAAGCAGCAATTGTGACCGTTGAGTTCTTGTATATGTCACCCATTGAAGCAATTTCTGACAATTTGTCGTAGCCGGCATCTTGGATAATGCAAAGAGAATCTATCCATAAATATCTGATTCCGAGCTTTTTTGTTACCTGAATAGCATCTCTTATTGTCTTGGGGACCGAGTTTAGCGCAATCCCTGCTATCATCGAATCTATCGTGGTCGTGGTGGTTGTCATCTGCTGGGGGCCACCCCAACAATAACTGAGAGCCACGTATCGACCATGCTGCAAGGGTACACTGATATGAAGCTTTATCTTTTCGCAAGTGTCGCTCTCACCGAGATCTAGGACTCTCGTTGGAAGTGCGGGTTCATCGACCCTTGGACAGCCCATGTGCGCTTTGTCACAATCATGCAGCCATGCCGCCATGCTGTTGAAGATTGACTTCCACGAAAGATCTTCAAGGCGTATGACATTCATAACGCACGATAGGCAAGGTTCGGCTTCTCATATTGTTAGCAGGCAGTATCTCTCAAGTAGGGATAATTATGGACTCACAGTACAAAGTATATGCTCTTAGTCTCAGAACTTTCTCTTGTGTCCTTTGCGAGTATGTCTCAATACCATAGATACAATGGTACTCAAGATCCTGTCTCAGCGTACTGTACTCGGCATCCGAAAAACGATGATCGAATTTGAATATCCATCCTTCTTTCTCTACTAGATCCCAAGTCTTCTGCAGGCCCCGAATACCTAGAACCAGTGCACACATAGGGCAATCACTACTAGTCCCAGCATCTTTGCCAGGATGACTATATCCATCGCTCGACATAAGTGCCTTCACACCCGAAGACGTTTTAGTCATCCGCCAACAGTGGTCACAGAATAAACCTTGATCAGATAGCGGTCCCCGTAGCACAAGCGCTGATTCTGCCATTCTAAGAATCGATCTGTAGGATGTCTGCTAGAGGCTCATATATCTTGGAATGTCGAAAAGTATGTTAGTTGAAGTTTTCGAGAAAGCATAGATTTTCAAGCCACCATAAGACAATGCATGAGCACAGCTCACGGCGTGGAAGTTCTATTTTCCCCAAGCCACCACTGGATGAATGGCTGAAAGGTGAAACATGAACAATCACCGGCGCTTTGTGAGACAGAGCTCCATACGAGCATTTGACACACGTGTAAAAAAGGTAACAAAAAAACAACAGCTATATCAATGCTACCTATCCTATCGACAACCCATCATAGCCAAAAGGGCCTCAACCTTCCTTGAAAAGATGCTTGATGCTTTTCAAAATTCGATCCGCTTTCCCTTCGTGATGATAGGGAAGTTTGATATGGATCTGTGGTATTATTTTACGAACCCCCTTCTTCACTTGCGTCTCGAATCGCCTAGTCAAATCGTCTCGACAAGAGGCTGCCATTCTATAAGTATTCGAGTAAATTGCCGTACCCGATGTTCGATGTGTAGAGGTGCATTTGCACGTCATTGGGGCGCACAAGATGACCAAGTCTTCCATGCTCTTGAACTCTTCGAGGACCCGCGGACGGTAGCGGAAATCCCGCGTCCGACTATCGAACAACTCTTCGACGACTATGATGAGCTTCTTTGCGACTGCGAAGCATTCTTCAACGACTATAGAGCTTGCACTGTAGTACTTAAGCTCCCATCTCTCCATCCAGTAAAGCATCTCGCCGCAAAGCCGCACAGTATCGAGATCTTTGTTGAAGAACGTTAGTTTACATATGAAGGATTCCGGTATCGCATATAGTTGGTGGACTTCATAGTAGAAGAGGAAGCACTCCCAGTCGCTTTCGCGGTTGATGCGCCGTGTGATTGGAATCGGCGTCAAAGAGAAAGGAGGCCAGAATTCAATATCATGAATAACGGGCTCGAACGTCTCTCGCCCTATCATCAAATTCCGTTGTTAGTATAGCTTTTTATTACATGGTACCAGCATAAATATTGAGCCTGAGAATTTCACTAAGTGCTAGGAGGACTTCAAGGATAGAATAAACAACAAAAATAGCTAAGGACGGATATTGACCTACATATTTTGCATCGTAGTTCTGCGGGCAAAAATTGGAAGAGTGGAAATGATGAAGGGCCTCGTTGCAGGGAAAATAGACGGATATCAGAGTCCGGAAGCTCAGCATAAAGATCTTTTCGTCGTTGCTCCTCCTTGTCCCATTCCGCCATGTAGAGCTCATGAAAATGGAGGCTCATGTCGATGTCAGTTCTCCAAGGTCTGCAGGGAAGCAGGTTAGTATAGTGTATTATCATGGGCAAGGCATTCTTACATCATTAAAAGTACTCTCTGGACTCCTATAAGCGCTCTATTCTTCGCGTATTAACACATCCTTCGTACTGGTGGTATGCGAAGTTTTGTTTTCTAAACTGGAAAGAATAGTATATGCGACGAAGAGAAGAACGGATGTGAATCTGACTCTGTTTTCGAGAATTGAGAATGTAACATTAAGATGTGACTGAGATATGGAAAACAATTGCGATTCTGGCTGGTGCTGTCCTAAGCACGGAGGCTAGGCTAGGATCCAAACTTCTCGCTCCCCTAAGTCACGAGATTATTCAAATAAGCGAGACCCCCATTCGAAAGAAGAGTTCGAATTTCGGCGGCAGGGTAGCCTCTTTTGATATCATTGAAAGTATCCTATATCGATTAGATAGCCTGCTTAAGTTTTGAGTCGTATGAAGGAGGGAAAGACGAAGTCACGTGTCTCTTTACACACGATCTGTTCAGCTCTTCTGAATAGTACGGTGGCAATATGAACCTTCAGCGTTGAATTTCCACACTGCTACTGCCACAGAATTGTAAGTGAAGCAGAACTATCTTATGTTTAGCACAGAAAGAACTTCTTCAGGTTCGAGATCAAGAGACTTGGACTATCCTTCATAAGTACACTTCCATCAGTCCACGTGTATCGTGTATACTTAGAATCTTCTTGAACTTTTGAGCTTGGTTCGTTTCGATGTGCAACTGTGAATTGTAAGCACGTCTAGACAAAGTCCGAAAGAACGCCCCGTGCAATGCATACGGCTCTCTATTTCGGAAGGCGTCCAGTACCAAGTCGCGAAAATGAAGTGCGGCTGACTTGAAACGGGACCACCACTCACAGAGCTCTAATAATGTCTCAGAGACCTTTGAAGTTTCTTTTTCAGCTGGAACTGACAAGCTTTGGATGCAACGCGGGCCATAAATACTTCGTGAGCCCCACGATTACAATACTCTTCCCGATTCCGCTTCGAATGATCCTCAAGTCCTAAGGCAACCGTGATTATTCCCCAGAACAGGAATTCCTAGATAATCGCATAGTTGATACTTCGAGAATGTCTGCACCACTCTCTGCACCACCTGTCGCTGCGTTGCACCCAAATATTCCTGCTGGTTGGAGGTTGGAGTGGAGTGCGCAGTACCATACAAAGTATGATATCCAAATCTCCACTCACATGACATTTCAAGTTTAACAATCTCAGCTACTATCTCAATGTCTATACCGGTGCATCAACCTGGACTGTACCTGTGGAACCTGCGCTCGACATTGTGAGACACGTGCAACAATACTCGACGGAGGAAGCTGTCCCTCAGCAAAGTTTGAACGTCCAGCCCACTTCTAGAAGATGCGTATCATCACCATCGCCGGTTTCTGCTATCTCGGAGCATGAAAAGCACTTTGCACAGCAAACACAGACTGTAGTGTATACGCAACCAGAAGCCCCGGCTCTTTTCTTTCCACCTCCTCCAGGGTCAAGTGGGAGCGAGCCGACCTCCACGGGGCCAGCCTCCGTTCAACAATTTCTACCTCCTCCAGACTCAAGTCACAGCCAATCAGGACATATCTCACAGCACACCCTCGAATATTCTCCATCTCCTCTAGGGGCGCATCAAAAAGATGACCAGCTGTTCCAGCCCCTACAAAACAATGCTCTTCAATCCTTCCCTCCACCACCGCTACTACCGCCTCGGTCTTCTCCTCGGCCCTTGTCTAGTTTCCTGCCTCCTCCTCCTCCTCATGCTGATAGCAACGCACTTCAGCAACTGGATGTACAGGTACAAAATACACATGCAACGCTCGACGATCTTCACTTGCAAACCCGGCCAATACCTTTGACCTCCAAACCAAGACCACGATCATTCATCGGCCAAATGGAGATGATGAAAATGCAAGTCAGCGAGCAATCCCACATCTACGGCTCGAAAGTCATGGAGACCAAACTCGGCACCAAAGTCAGCACCAAAGTTGGAAAGCTAATCCCGAATTCGAAATCCGAGAGCAAAGAGACCGATCCTCTCCTCGACGTGAAAGACAAAGTGGAAAAGAAACTCTGGGACGACCGTACAGAAGAAGAGAAGAAAGAGTCGTACAAGAAATGGGGCAAACGAGCCGCGATTGGAGCTGGCGTTGTAGCAGCTGTTGTGATTGGTGCAGAAGCTATTGAGCATGTAGCGAATGCGAGTGATGCTGCCAGCTCTGTGGGCAATGGATTCAGTTCCGCCAACAGTGCGATGAACTCTGCTGCCGCTAACGCAGCAAGCATTAACGCTGCCTCTAATGCAAGTATGATGGCTCTTGCATCAGCTCAGGCTAATGCTGCAGCTGTATCGGCGGGCTTTGCTGCGATGGCCGTGGCAATCATTTGAGGATTTAAGCTCACTGCTTAGTTTTATGCGTGGATTTTTAAAGAGTGCACTAGAACAATTGACCTTGAGAAATGTTTGACGATTTCGAGACATGCGCACAGTTTCCATACATTTCTACTATGAACATTTTCAAGCTTTGATATTCTTTCGAACAATCCCATAACCATCAGTTGTAACTCCAAAATTATCCGCCTCGGATTCCTTTCTAACGATACCGTAGCCGTCAGTTGTAACTGAATTGGCTTCATCTCTTGTAATGCCACTCTACACCCTCTGTTTTCATGGAACCATCGGTCTCATCTTCAGCTGAGAAACCATATGCCTCGCGAGTAGTGACTGGATTGTCGCCTTCATCTTCAGCTGGAAATCCGTATGGATTGCGAGTAATGACAGTGTTGGCGACTTCAGCATTTGAAATAGCTGGGGATAACATTGTGAGAATATGTTTCAGAACTTGATGTCGTTGCGGTGACTTGCCAACAGGAGCAGCACATGCTGTCATGGCAAGCTGAAAGATAACAGCAACGATGGGTGAAGAGATCTTCATAATGAATTCTTTATGTACGATGTATGATTGAAAGTTCGCGGATCTTTTTCCGGTTTGAAGCAGATTCTAAGAATGCGTTGAATAGTCGGTTTTGACTGGAAGACAAGCTGGCGACGCAATGTTGAGTTTGAAAATTTGGCACGACATTTCCTCCTACTTATACCCATTTTCTAATTCAGACCGCTCCTTACTTGTCTCGCAGTCAGGAATCTTGCTGACTCAAAACCGAAGATAGATGTTGAAATATGGATTCTGGGAGATAGTTGTATGACCCGCGTCATGTCTATTGCTCAGCAAGGCATAAGAAGTACATCAACTGTGTAAAACTATTGGCTTGCTCGTGTCACACAAATAAATGTGGCTTAGAATTGTATTTGAAACCCATATATGGAATGTAAAACATTTTCAGGCGCCTGCTTTGCCGCGGGGGCGAATGCTACGCTGTGCCCCTCTTGCACAGTATAGCTTCGTACCTGGGACATTTTTTGTCTCATCGCCGCTAACTTCAATGACACAGAAGCGATCATCGTACGCACAAGCCAATTGAAGGACCTTTCTAGAAAGTCGTCATTCTCAAGACAGAGAGAGAGAAAGAGCGCGAAATCACCCATACTCTGGATTCTTATATGTATTGTTTTTGTTTCGTTTGCCACGATAGGGGTACGTGCAGGGCTTTTCAGCCCTACTGCCCCAAATTAAAGCAAAGCGCATGGCCGATCAAGAATGAACGTACTTGTTAGTCGAAACGCCATTGTTGTCTTGCCAGCCAAGTTATGCCATTCTAATCGACAGAGACCCTATCTATAGAAAAAATGAACGTGCACGAATCAATAGATTGAACAACACTCAAAGACATTGAATGTAAGAAGAGCTGAGACCTCTTCCAGAGGCATCAGCATGAGCTGCTCCCGACCATAGCTAAACTTCAATGCGCAGAGCTCTCGAGCGTCAAATATGTATTCATGGCCAGATACTATATACAAAAGGGTCAACATAAGGGTAATCAGCTGTCATACCCATTATGATGCTATACTCATCTCTCATCAAATCTGAGCCTTCATTCGCAATGCCCTTATACCTACTAAGCTCATGCCTCCGCAACGCCACTGTCCACGGGAAGCTAGAATGAGCAACACCCATAAATGCGCTCGCTTTAAACATAACCAAAAAGTCGACCAAACCCCGTTGGTCGAACGTCATATTATCGAGCATTCGGCGATCATCTCCTGTGAGCAAATCTTCCTTTGTTACCACCGAAATAGGCATGTTTCTCATCCTTGCGCTCTCGGCAAACACATCCACCACGGTTCGGTTTCCCGAAGCCACATACACGACTTCAAGACCGGTACGCTGCAAATTCTTGAACTGCTCATCAAATTGTGTGTTCATTGCCCCGAATACCCATCCTTCTTCCGGTGGCCAGGCCCATAGAGCATCCTGCTCTAATCGCAAATGCGCCCCGTAAAAAGTATTCGAATTGATAGCTTGAGTGGGGTCAATCTCAATGTCGAACGTCTCCATCAATTCCCAGAGGATCTTGGCCGCAAGAGCCCGCGTGTCACTCCGGAACGATAGTATCTTGCCGAACTCATGGACGAAAGCTTCCCCGTCGTCGATAACGGGATACTCGAGGAAGGATTGGCCCATGTGGATGTGTACTGGGGCTTCTGTTTGGATGGAGATCGATCGTCCGTCTAACCACCAGTCGAAGAAGTGTCGCCATTCGCGGGGGTGCCTTAATCCTTCTCGTGGATAATCTAGCTCGAATTGGCTGTGAAGAGGCTGAAGTCAGTATCATCTTCTGGAGACAATGTTGAAATTTTAAGTTTTTGCAGGAAGAAAAATGAAGATTTTTCCAAAAACCACTTACCTGCCAATCAAAGTCAAAGGCTCCCCAGTACGCACCCGCTGCTCGTAGAAGGGGAAATCTTCCGCCCGCTCATAGATGCGCATTCCAGGGCATCCATTCAGCAGATGCGTATCAAAAGCCTCACGATCAAAGAGATATTCCAGCCCCATCTCAGTCTTTGTCTCAATATCCCACAACTCCTTAGCATTTCGTAACGCTATTGTTGGTACAACCAGTGCCGCCCCTGCATGAATGGCATATCGTATGCATTTGAGAATTTGATTTCGAAGCATCCCGACCCCGCCGTGTTGTCCTTCGCAACTGAATAAAAGACCAGGGCGAAAAGTTGTGCGAGCACAGATTTCTTGGATGGGTGCATAGTTTATGGGCGCTGGGAATTCGACTTTCATGGCTACATCCAAGAAATCTCTTTCTGGTTGGTCTTCTGGGGGTTCCCCGTATAGCAAGAAGACAGCTTCATCGTGGACCTGGAAACCAAAAGTCCACTATAACAAATCAGCAGACATTCTTGCTTAGACGTTTTGAGGATTTGAATATCTTAGAGAAGCATACAATTAATACAAGAGAGACAATCAGAATGAATGCCAATCCTGGTCGTTCTGGCCAAAGCATCGTCCCTGCGAGCTTGACGAGAAAGCGAATGAATCTCGACAGGCTGGTCAAATTAAATGAGAAGTATCTTGAAATCCATCACCCTCTCGATCAATCCTCCCAAAAACAAATATATGGATTTAAGGTAGACCTCAACATTCAGACGATATAGATTGGCGAGTAGATTCGAGACAAGGGGTGAAACGATGGCGAAACTGCGCACGTGAATCTGACACCTCGCTTCTGCACTCCTTTTTGCCAAGGATTTCAGACGGTGAGACGCCTGAAACATGAAGCAGAACCAAAACAAGATGCAGAGATCGGATGAACTCCCACGCCAAAGCATAATGATGGTATTGAGATACAGTAATGGGAAAGGGGGCGTCGTTTAAGGTCGTGCACGTCCCTTCAGTGCGAGCCGAGCCGCCCCTTATTTAGCGAATTTATTCAGAACTGCTAGCTACATTCAATGAGAATTCATAGCACACAATGAACACTGCTTTGCGTGTTCGTCGTGGTTATGCACATTGCCGCAGTCGTCCTTTGATGTTAAGAAGACGTACATTGTCGATCAGAAGACCAAGTGTTTACCAATTGTGTAGATTTATGTGCAATATGATCTATATTCTGTCCATGATGAGAATCTCATCGCTAGATCTCCAGATGAAGTCCTTCCCAAGCTCCGAAATTCAGCGAAACCTGTCAGATTCAGGTTATAACTCTACGGCTGAAATCGAGGACCGTCATTGGCCGACCTAAAAGTGCGGCTTGACCCTTCCCCACAAAATCAATTGCTCGAATTCTTTTTCAGCCTCCACCATCCAAATCCCAACAACCTTCCAAACTCTTCCCCAACCGCCTCCTGGCATCAATTGATATTCGGACTCGATCGTGGTCAGGCCTATCACCAGTTACACGAGACAGAAGAAGACGAACAGCCGTGTGGCAGAATTGGAGAAGAAGATCGATGCCCTAACTCGATCCCTCGCGCAAAAGTCTGCAGGAATTGCGCCTACAACAGCTGAACCAATAATTCAATTGGATAAGCCCCGCTACTCTGCAGCCATCTTTCAGTGGGTCACGATATCCGATTGCTCCCATTCTCCTCACCATCAGTTATCTACTCGTAAGTCCATCCGGCGAATAGATATTTGGCTTGCTAACATGCGTGCTAATTCTTAGAAGCATACCTAGTTCCTGCCACTACAGCTGCAGACTTCGAGCCGAACCCTACCGATGGACCGAAATTCAAGTGCGAATAAACACTTCTTCTACACACAACTGGGGCCATATCTTCTCCCCTCTCGAGGAGAGCAGAAGACTTGTCTTGTCTTCCAGAAAGGAAAGCATGGTAGCACATGCACTGTATGGCCAAGAGATCCTTATAGTTCTCGATACTTGCCAGGTAATTCTGATCCGCTCCCTCGACATTCCTCTTACTGAACTGACCGATCTAGGATTGGCGATTTAAGAGGAACCATCATGGAGAGCCCCTAGATGGAGTCTAACGAAATGTTTTCCTATGCAAATCCCTGCGCTGGGACCAAAATTGAAGTGCGAATGAACAGATGTTGCACAAAGGAGTTTATCGCTTCGTTGCGGGGCTAAGGTATTGTCCTTAATTCTCATTGGAATGAAAGGCTGCTAATCATGTAGGACCCAAGATCATCGGTGGAAAGGATGGCATGAAAGGCGGTCCTAGACTCAGACCCGCTGGTACTACCAAACTCACAAAGTATGCCCCCAAGAGCAAAGTCTCTCCCGCCAAGAGCTAATTATGCGACCAGGGCAGAATGTAGAGTGTTTGATCTATTTTGCCGACTTCCCTTATCTACATTGTTCTATCAACTAGAGGCTGTTCACCTTGGAGACCTGCTGCGGTTATGAGTACGACCTGGCGTGAAAGCTATTCCTTCCTGCGGATTTTCAAGGAATGTCGAGAGCGCACCAGTAACGGAGCAACGGGTGGGGGGTGGCATCCCTGTCTTCATATATCAGGCCGTCCCAGTTCAGGCCTTCCTTGCGAACCAGGCCGTCCTTGAGAATCAGGCCGTTTCTCAGACGGTGAATTCGCCAAAGCCCTCATCTCCGCTCCTTGACTAGAGATTCAAGAGGAACCCAATGGGTTCCTTGGTAGAGTCCAATGAACTCTCCCTCCGTTCCCTGCTGAGCGACCAAAATTCAAGTGCGAATAAACATACAGCGTGAGTTATCCCAAGATACCACCGCAGTGGTATAATGCTGCCTATTACCTTCTCATCTTCAATTTTACTGACCCGTCAAGTGTCCCAGCTACCGAGGAGCCACCCAAGGCCCTATACCTGATTGCTACCAACGGCACCCCTCGTCTGAAGTCCCCAGAGAAACTCTCAAAGGAGCTTAAGGTATTCTTGTCGGTCTATCTCTGCGTGGACATTCGTAGCCGAGCTACCGCCGCCGAACTCTTGCAACACGACTTCTTGAAGCATGGCTGCCGCAAGCACGCCAAGTAAGCGCAGTAGCAGACTTAATGATAACGTTGACGACATGAAAATGCCTCCCGGCATCCTCAAGATCAAGCGGTTGGGAGGCTTAGATCAGGCCTAGAAGTCACCGTTCCTGGCGAATGAGGCTGCGACATAGAGGATTTTGATGAAGAGACAGCTATTAGGGCCCAAACGCGGTTTTCCCATAGACAAAGGGCCATAGAAGTTCTGTACTGTAGTTCTTGAAGCATCATCTCATTTAACCCAAATAAGGAGAAATGGAACACATCTCATTTCTTCATTCCCTTCGCGGAGCTTGATAAAAGTCTTGGCTCAAAATGAACTTCTTTACGCACTTGCTCGCACCCCTTCCCTCGATTAACACTTTCTCCACAACTCAGCAATCGCGCTGATACGTTTCAGACAAGGAAGTTCGGCGACAGCAGAAAAGATGTACATATGCCTACACTTCAGAATTACCAACTATAACTCCAAACAATCACAGCCCAGTACCCCTCCTCTTTCCCTTCCCTACCCCATCCCCTTCCCTCCCGATTATCACCTCTCCCTCACCCACTCCCCCACCCTCCCCGCAAACAAAACACACCTCTCATCAACCCACCTCGTAAACAGATCCCCCGCCCACACAACCACCACTGTATTCCACACCGCCGCCCAGCAGAACCGCCTCACATACTTCCCAATATCGCTCTCGGCCTCCCACTCCGCCCACGCGGGGCCCATGAACCGGGTTCCGAGACAGAAGAGCACGGGTCCGTGGACGAGGTACAGGCCGAAGGAGATGCGGCCTAGGTAGCGGGAGAGGGAGTTCGTGAACAGGGTTTGGAGTGCGAATGTCCTTGTCCTTTCTATCAGGGCGCTGAGGATGTTGGTGGTGGGAGAGGCAGATGGGGAAGTAGGGTGAGAGGAAGACAGAGAAATCGAATACGCGAGTAAGGCGGCGCCGATGCAGCGCCAGGCTTGCGGTTTCAGACCGTTTGCCGGGTGCATATTCTCCCATGTGTTGGGCGTCCAGGATAAAAGGAGGTCGACACCCCAGGGGACTTCTTCGAAAGAGAGTAGGTACATGGATAGGAAGAAGAGGATGTATGGCCATACAGTGTGGATGACGAGGAGGAGGGGGTAGATGTGCGAGAGGATTTGGGTTTGGGAGGTTGGTTTCAGGTCCGTGGTGCTGGACCAGGGGCTTTGTGGTGAGGGACCGGCGGTGGTGGAAGGGGCGTGGGTTGACATTTCGATCATGGGTTGCGAGGAGGGGATGGTGGCTGTGATTATGGATTTGTTATGGCGCGCGACGTCGAGGGACGCGATTAAGATGCCGGAAGCGAAGAGGAAGAGGTCCCATTTCCCCATGACCCAGAGGTAGATCGCCCAAGTGACGAAGAACGCGAGACGCCATATGGGAGTCAGATTTGCGGAGATGAGCACCGTGCCGTATGTGACCCACGAGCCTCGGACTTCGAAGGGGATCGTCCAGAGGTGACCGTTATAACGGGGACTGAAGGGCGCGCCTTCGACGTAGATGAAGGGGTAGATGAGGATTTTGAGCTGCTCCCACCAGTCCCAGAGTTGAGCGTTGAGGGTTGGGAGACTGGGTGGGATCGCGTGCCAGTTTAGGGGATCGTGTCTGAACATCCCGTAATAGGCGAGGAGGGCGCAGATAAGTGTATCTGCAGCACAAGGAAGGTATAACCTCATACATCTTCGAAAAGCGGAGCTGGAAAGAGTATCGAAAGCTTCGGCTCGCTGGCCCTTGTGGATTTTCGTCAGGGCGCTGTAGGATAAGGCGTACCCTGATACGACGAAGAATGTTGCGACGGCGGCTCGACCGGAGAAGAAGACGCGGATGATAGGCATTTGGAGGATAAAGACGTCGCTGGCTTGGGCTCCGTATCGAGCTAAGAGGATTGGAAACCAGTTGACGGCGAAATGCGTCAGGTATACCACGACGGTGGCGATTCCACGTAGTCCGTCCATGTATGCTGTTGGAGTGTTCTTCCTGATCGACACCGTCTCTTTGGCTGCAGAAGCCCATCGCGGGATGAAACTTGGTAAGAGTACATCGAGGATCGCCAGCGATATCGATATTATCATGGGCTGGTATTCTTCAAGGAAATCTGGCAGGCAGAGAATCTTGAAATCTCTCTTAGGTCTCCGATTTTCCGGAGGTGGAGGAAAGATAGTCGATTCGTCATCCTCGTAGAAATCTTCGAGTAATGAAACTTCCTCATCGCAGCTTTTGCGATCTAGATTTGTGCCGAGTTCCTCTTTGTCCTGTGCATCTGCCATCATCAATGAGGGGTCATGAGAATGAAGTTGGGATCATGAGCATCAAGGGGATTCTTCGAAGGGGGAGTGCGGAGATTCCTCGACTACGTATGGTCCTTTCATTCGCCACATGGCCTTCGGTGGTCTTGGCAGGAATGTGGGAATTTCAATAACTTCAAATTGGAGAACGTGATCAGTGATTGGAAAAGATGCTATTGAGTCTCTGAAAATTGACTTTGTGTAGGATTGATCTCTGAATCCATAATCATCAGTCTTTACATCCTCGACGAGGCAGTAAGGTTTGTGCTTGAAAAGGATATTTTGTAGCTGACCACAACGAGAATGCGGCAGGGAGTGGGTATCTTCACATTCGCGATAAAAACATCGCATCCTCATCAGATCGGATTTCAATGCCAATGAGAGAATTGAGATCATCCCAACAATTATTTGACGCTGTATCTCAGTAGTTGCGACAACCAAAAAGGGTTCAGATGCAGATGTAAGGGAGGGCGACTCCTGTGAAGTGATGCACTTGACCCTTTGAACTTAGGAGAACAAATCGAGCAAAACAGTACAAAATCACAGCGCAACACGAAGGAAAAGAAACATCCTGCAACTCCGTACCGAGGTTCCTCCAGACCCTGTTCAATTTGTGTGATTGAAGTTTGGCAAGGGCAAGAGGCTGTGTTATAACAAGGCAGATGTAAGTGTGTTGACCTTGCAAACGGCCATTATTGAATATCCGCAGCAGTCGAAAACAGGAGAGTTGTCCTGCATATGAAAGATGTATATCATGTCGAGATCATTTGTTGATTCTCGAGAGGTAAGAATATCAGTCATGACTCTGAAGCGGAATCGTGAGGTCGCAGATATCTTCGGTAATCTCAGACGACACTTTTTCGAATTCGCTCCGAACACGGTTAGTTAGCATCGTCGCTCTACTTAGGCGCTACTCACCCTCGCCTCACCCTCTGCTCAGGTTACTCAGTCACGTTCCTGCTCTCCCTTCCAGTAACGAATCATAATTTACTTCCTATTTGGCTCTGCCGTACGAAATTTATCAACTCTACACGACTATATTCAAGGGGACTAAGTCGGCTCCTAGGGAACCTAAACAAGACCCCCCCCTAAAAATACATCCTTTAATCTCAAGGCAAATTCTTCTGGCAGCATAGCGTGGCCCTGGCTCTTTCCAAAGAGAATCTGCCCTCGCGCCACCCTATTCTCTCAACGCCATGCGGCCATCAGCTCGCCCAATTGCCGGCTCGACCAGCCACCAAAGCGGCAGAAAAAATTCTCACCGCTTCGTGGTGGGACGACCATGTCATCGTTCCTCATCGTTCTCTCTCCCGTCCTTCCAGCCGTTCTGAGCGTTCTTTCAAGCTTGCCTATCGTTGCGATTCAGCTTTGTGACCGCCACGCCTCCGACTCTCTCGTTCTTCGCCAGAATTTCCGCAGCGAAGCGCTCGGGCAATGTATTCCTGAGTTGGGTCCAGATCAAATTGGAAGACATCCGAAACGCTAGTGTGGTCTTCAGCTTGCTGTCCACGAATGATCTCTAATCGAAATCTCGAAAGCGTACACTGCATGTGGCGCGTCTCCGTCCAGCCTTGTCTACGGGTCGCGCCGGTCCTTATCCACGCCAATCTTGGAAAGCTGTCTTATTTTAATCACAATCAGCCAGCCCCGAGCGGATGGCGTACGATTCCTCAGCTCGATCTGCGCCCTGCGCTTTCGTTGATGTCTAACGCAACACAAATCCACAGCACTGAATGCACAACGGCAGGAAGGTATGCATCAAGCCGAATTGAAAACACGAGGCTTGCATTGAATTCCGCTCATCCTCTTCACAATACCACTCATCAAGAAACAAGGCTGGCTGATTGCCACACGCTAGATGATATCGAGCTGAAACATCTACATTGCAGGGTGGTCGTCGCGATGCTGTGTCGGACTCGCGGTGGCGAGCCGAGCTAGAATTTCGACTCCCATTCCATACTCGCTGAATTTGATCGAACCTCAGGCTGTTATTAGGATTTAAATAGGAGCATCGCCCTCATCCTCATTTCATTTTCATTTCTAACCTGAAAGCAGAAGCCAATAATTCCGGCAAATCAATTGCAAATTCGAAAATTCTTGATAAAGACCGCAAGTAAGCAGCACCTAGTATGATATGAACATTCTGAAGCCGCTTCTAATCATAACAGTGCCTACACCGACACCCGTGACTCATTTCATCGACGTCGAGATGGAAAATGTCCTCAATCCGCCATGTACTATGATGTTCGCTCCTGTTCCTTTTGGTCTCAATCCTGGCCAAACAAGTGTGATCACGGAGGATGTAACTTCTATTGGTCTCATTGGTGTGCCCAATCCAGCTATGACTGGACCATATCTGCCCACAGATGAGACCACAGTCCAGGATGTATATGGCATGTGGCTCGGTAAGGCTGTTTTTACTTGTGGGCATGTCTCATGGTCGAGAAAACTGACGTCTGTCACTTAGGGCCAACCCCAGAAGCCGGCGGGTTCAGCATTGAATTCAACATTGTCGGGCCTTACCCGCCTGCGGAGGGAGAGGATCGAGCGAGTAAAGCCGCCGCTACGGACACCAAAACCAAATCTGTCAAGTGGAAACGTGTCGACTTCAAAGCTTTATCTCTGAGCGAGCTTAATTGTGCTGAGAGACAGCTCAACGAAGCTAAAGAAACATTCCAGGACAACGATGAGGTGAGTAAGGCTCTGTTGAGTATTGAACCTTGATCGATGACTTAGACCCTAACATCTTATATTTATGTGTAGGCTTCCAAGCTGATAAAAAGCTGGCTTGATGAGGTGGCGGACGAGAAGAAGAAATATGAGCCTAAGGAAGAGAGCAAGGGTTCTTCGTAGCGCTCATCCTGGAATGCGCAGAAAAGTACGTAACAACTTCTGCGAAAAGCGTCTGGGAAACTGTGCTTGATATGGAATCTGTAATTTGAGGTACATATATACCTATAATATCCTATGCCACGATTGAATACTTCCCTGCGGCTCGTTACAGTAGTAAGCGCCGACTTTGGTTTGTGATGAGCCGACCCGTTGTCCTGTATAATAATCAATCATTAAAGTGCGCCGCGCCTTTACCATTTTCCCACTATATATACCACTAGGGAAAAGAAGGCTACTGCCGGTTCAAGGGTTGTTTACGACTTCTGTCATAAATGAAGAACGCTCTGAAGAGCATGAATTTGGGTGGGGTAAGCCCTTATATATACACGTGGAAGGGGCCCTAGGGGTAGTCCCCTAGAGCCCCTGAAACTGGCTTCCTAAGGCACCATAAGGCACCCCTTTTTCTGCGACAACTTCTATCTAAATTTCTATCTTACAGGCCAAAATACTATATCCGCCACTTCCATATCTTATATATTCCCCGGCTGGTAGTCGAGTTCGACGAAACGTACTCCCTAATTACCTTGCGCAGCTTATCTCGGACCTTATTAACAGAAACTGAAGAAATTAGTATAGTCACAGGACTTAACGGTAAGTGGACGCACTAGTCACGAGCATCTGACTTGTTTCACTCGTTCTACCTATGCATACTATACGGTACTACAGTACTAGTGGTTGGCAAGCCCCCGCTAGCAGGCCCACAAATATGGGGTAAGCAGCCATTTCCAGCAGCTCCTTGCAGGGAGTAAAGAGAGCTTAATCAGACGTCTAGTGGCATTTCTGGCAGGCTGTCTAATCTTCAGGGTTAAATTAATCCCCACGTTCCCTACGATCTCTTCATTAATATCCTCGCAGGAAAGGATACTCTAGACTTCTTAGAAGTATCCACTATCACCGCTGCATACCCAGAGGTCCTCTTTCCCGAAGTCATCCACTATGACGAAACGGAGCACGTCCTCTGGTTATCTAGAATGTAGAAGGAGCTGGGAATCTAGACGTTAAGGGATGCTAGGATTCGTAGTGCCGTTTTTTTCCTTTGTAAACAACTATATAAAATCATTTTGTCGCGCGCGAATTCTTGTAGTATCTAAGTTAAATAAGCTCTTAGAACATTGAAGTCGTATAGTTATATGCAAGTTGGGTTGTTTGAGGGAAGTTGAGGAGAGGTTGAGAGGGACCCAAATCGGCTCTGATAAGGACTCTTGATAAATGTGACAGGGGACTGAGAATGGCCACCGTAAAGGATCTGCAAAATTCTATGTATAGATAATATAGAAACTATAGCCGATTCTCGAGGGAGCCAGAAGAGAACCCTCCCTGAGCAGAATCCAGCTGACTCACTTGCGTGCTCAGAGGCTCAGGGCTCGGCTCAGGTTAGAGCGGCGACTGCTCAGGTTCAGAGACGGAAGCGGACTTTGGTGGTCTAAAGTGTTGTCTGAGATTGTAGTGGAAAAAGAAACAAATTCGCAATCAGACCTCGGGCAGTGGCTTCAGTGGCCCGTGCGTGGACGCCAACCCGATTCGAATTGACAACAACGCCTTCTCTCCTCTCAAGAACCTCATGGAGATTCTGTATCTTGTGACTCGGAGCACGTCTCTTAGTACGACCCTCCATACTGTTTTCGTGTGACATTACATGATCTCTCAATCTACTCTCGTCCATCAACCTCGCACAGCATCTCGCTCGTCCCGTTCCACTGAAATAAGTATTACGAGACCTTGCATGTATTTCAAGTCCCAATTCCAACTTTCCCACCCAAACCATCGGGATCATTGGCCCAGCGGGTCGGATATTCTTCTTTGGACTCCAAAATTCTTGTCTCCTTCCTCTCTGCACGTTGTGGCTTTCCCAGAGATATAATTGATTGGAGGCTCGCCGTTTATCCGTTTGCTGTGCCCTGTTGGAGTTGGTTTGTGGATAAACGATTAGGCTCGTTCAGGAAGCTCAGGGATGTTAGGACGCCCTAAGCTTATCACCAGCCTTCCCCGCCTTTAGCGTGCGGACCCAACCTACGAACCCTGTGGACTGACTGAACCGAACCCAGTGGAGGAGGAGTGGGATGATAAGGGTGGGGAGAGGATCCGAAGTACGAGTGATGCAGGTTACCTACTGTACATGCCGAAGAGTCTGATGCAAGAGATGGAATTATTTCTTGGGGATATGTTGTGTTACCTACAGTTCCTTCACAACGTGTTTGCTGCACGGTGCCTGAATTGCATGAGCCATAGATACGGAACAGATTGGATGTTGATAAACGAAGTAGATTGTCATGCGGTGCCATGTCAGGATGTTGTGATGCTCTCACCAATGATGGCACGGTGCCTGAATACGTCCCTGCCTGTTCCTGGTTGAAATGCTGTCCATCGACCATGAGCTGCCTCTTCGGGCCAAGCGCCAACCCACGGTTCCTGCCCTGGTTGATTAACAGCTCGGATCGACGATGCAGCTTCCCACCTGGTCCAAGAGCTCAGAGCTCCAGCAGGATAAAATGAAGAGCTGCGCATCCCCGCGTCTTTCTTCTCTCTCTTTTTTTGCTCCAAGCAAAGCTTCTCCCATTCGAGCTTCATCATGTTTGCCAAGTTGTCGGTTGTCGTTGGCCTCGCTGCCCTGATCAATGCTGCTCCTGCTCCCGTCAAGCATGTTCTCCATGAGGCGAGAGATGTTGCGAGCAGAGATTGGGTGAAGGGTGCTCGCATTGAGAAGGATGCCATCATTCCTATGCGAATTGGTCTGACGCAGACAAATCTTGAGAAGGGATATGATTATCTCATGGAGGTGTAAGTTACATGTTTCTGCAGACACTGTTTATTAGAATCAATTGGAGCTCTTTTGCTGACAATAGCACAAACAGCTCTCATCCCGACTCTGAGAACTACGGCAAGCATTGGACCGCCGAGCAAGTTCATGATGCCTTTGCTCCAGAAGAAGAGACAGTTGCCAATATCAAGGAATGGCTCACTGACTTTGGCATTCATGGTGGTCGCATTGTCCACTCTGAGAACAAAGGATGGATCGCCGTGGATGTGACGGTTGAGGAAGCCGAGTCACTGCTGTTGACTGAATTCCACGAGCATGAACACAAGCTTACTTCCAAGATTCGAGTTGGCTGTGACAAGTATGCATCATCCTTCACTTC
The DNA here is from genome assembly GCF_001500285.1 of Mollisia scopiformis. Classification (NCBI taxonomy): domain Eukaryota; kingdom Fungi; phylum Ascomycota; class Leotiomycetes; order Helotiales; family Mollisiaceae; genus Mollisia; species Mollisia scopiformis. The sequence continues at coordinate 344,541 of NW_017263603.1, forward strand.
CGAGATATTGAGCTAACAAAAAGTAGATACCATGTTCCAGAGCATCTCCAATCTCACATCGACTACATCACTCCTGGTATCAAGCTCATCCCTGTTAAGAAGCGTACCATCAAGCGTGAGGTCAAGGCCAAGCGAGAGAGCCACGCTGTGAAGGCCCCTATTCACGTGGATGCTTCAGCAGACACAACCATCTCCGTCGCTGCAGCAGCTCTTCCACCTTCGCTCCAGAACTGCAGTACCGCCATGACACCAACTTGTATCCAGGCCCTTTATGGTATTCCCAGCACCAATGCAGCTGTTGAAGGCAACTCTCTCGGACTCTACCAGCAAGGATCCTACTTCTCGGAGTCGGACGTGAATTTGTTCTTCGCAAACTGGGCTTCATACATCCCTCAGAATACTTTCCCAATCAATGCCTCGATTGATGGTGGGTCCTATTCCGTGCCTGCCGACAGCCCCTTGAACTCAGGGGAAGCCGACATTGATATTGAGATGTCGTACGTACCAAGAAACTCCTTTTACATATTTGTGACTAACACAATACAGCACCTCTCTCATCTATCCTCAAACAGTTGTTCTATATCAGACAGATGACGATATCTACGAGCCACAGGAAGTTGCTACAACCAACCTTTTCAACACCTTCCTCGACGCACTCGACGGATCTTACTGCACATATACCGCAGATGGAGAGACTGGAGACGACCCAGCCATCGATCCCCTCTACCCCGATCCAGCACCTGGTGGTTATAAGGGAACACTTGAGTGTGGTATCTACAAGCCTGTAAGTGCATTCATATGGAAAAGAATCTCCGCTGACCATGAAACTAGACCAATGTCATCTCCGCCTCCTATGGCCAAGCAGAGGCTGATCTTCCATCTCCATACGTACTCCGTCAATGCAATGAGTTTATGAAGCTTGGTCTCCAAGGCCACTCCATTCTGTTCGCTTCCGGAGATTATGGTGTCACCTCCTTCCCAGGAGATGGCTCCGCATCTGGATGTCTCGGCCCCGACCAACTCATCTTCAACCCACAATACCCATCGGGCTGCCCCTATGTCACCTCAGTTGGTGGTTCCCAACTTGCCCCCAACGGCACCGTCTACGACCCGGAAGTCGTGATGGCAGATAACCTTGGAGGAACCGCCGTCAACTTCTCTTCCTCTGGTGGTTTCTCCAATTACTTCGCTCGTCCAACTTACCAAGATGGTCACGTCGAGACCTATTTCCACCGCGCTCATATCACTTATCCATATTACTCCGAACTCGACGTCAATGTCAACACCACGACTGGAATCTACAACAGAATTGGCCGTGCTTACCCAGACGTATCTGCCAACGGAGCACACTTCCCAGCTTACATCGACGGTGAACTCTTCCACTTCTACGGCTCCAGTCTCGCCTCACCACTCTTCGCCTCAGTCATCACTCTCCTCAACCAAGAGCGAGCCACAGCCGGCAAGGGCCCCATTGGGTTCATCAACCCAACCTTATACCGCAACGACGATGTCTTGAATGATATCACTGCGGGTACGAATTTTGGCTGCGGTACGCAAGGTTTCCATGCCGTGGAAGGATGGGATCCTGCTACTGGACTGGGAACGCCAAATTATCCTAAGATGAAGGCGTTGTTCTTATCTCTTCCGTAAATATCGAAGATAGATGAAATTCGTTGGAGGTGTACATAAATACATACAAACATAGCTCACGTAATGATTGCAAAATGTTTGCATTAATGAATATAGTTCATAATCATGCTTAGTTTTTGATTTGAGATGTGATAGTCATTAATCATTAATAAACGAATTCTCAATAAGTCTCTGGCATTATTATCTAACTTACGTTTCAAAACAGACGGTTTCTGGCTCTAATATTCAAGCGGACTATTTCAGTGAGCAGATCTAGCGCATTCAGCGCAATCAGCGCATTTCGCGGGATGGGCGCTGTACCTTGGATTTTCTCTTTACGTTACGAACATGGGGACAAAAGTCCGTGCGTTCAGGGCATCAGAATCATGAATTTTATTAATTAATTAGCTGTAGACCAGCCACATCGCTTAATTAAGTCGTGTACCCAGAAGTCCTGCTGCTCAATAAGCCCATTGATCCATTCCTGAGGAATTTTGTCCCATTCTTCTAATACTGCTACAACCATTTGAACCTCAGTTGTTGGCTGCCTTAGGCGCCTATGGAGAGCTTGTTTTATTCTCCTCCAGCACTTCTCAATAGGAT